>NC_041381.1:243496350-243555808 GCF_002162155.2 Triticum dicoccoides
GGTATAAAATAAAGATGACCCTCGGGCTCCAGAAACCCAAGGGAAAAAGGGCTAGGTTAGGCAAATGGTAAAACCAAGGTTGGGCCTTGCTGGAGGAGTTTTATTCAAAGCGAACTGTCAAGGGGGTCCCATAAATCAGCCAACCGCGTAAGGAACGCAAAATTCGGGAACATAACACCGGTATGACGGAAACTAGGGCGGCAAGAGTGGAACAAAACACCAGGCATAAGGCCGAGTCTTCCACCCTTTACCAAGTATATAGATGCATTAATTAAATAAGAGATATTGTGATATCCCAACATAATCCTGTCCATCATGGGGCAATCTTCAACTTCACCTGCAACTAACAACGCTATAAGAGGGGCTGAGCAAAAGCGGTAACATAGCCAAGCAATGGTTTGCTAGGAAGGGTGAAAAGGTTAGAGGATGACATGGCAATTGGGAGGCTTGAAGAGCAAATGATAGGTAGCGCAGCAAAGCGATAGAACGAAGCAACTAGCATAGCAATGATAGTAGTGAGATCCAGGGTAGCGGTCATCTTGCCTGAAATCCCGCAAGGAAGAAGAACGATTCCATGAAGAAGACAAACGGGTGAAGTCAAACGAATCCTCACAACTCCGGAACGAAACCGAAGCTAACGAGAGAAGCAAACCAGAAAGAAGCATACAACATGGTAAATGCACAAGCATAAACATGGCATGATGCACAAACAAGAATGATGCATGTCCGGTTTAAAAACACATGGCATGGCAAAGTGCAACAAACAATACTACAAGTTAAGTGGAGCTCAATATGCAACGAGTTGCATATTCACGAAACACCACATTCAAGTTATTTAGTTCGCTCTCGTTTAGGTACCCAACAATATTAAATGTTGATTAACATGTCAAGAGGTGAAGCATAATTAAACTACCTATCTAGGCAAATTTAAATGAGGCCGGAACAACGAACAACAATTCCGGAAAAATCCCCATGTGCATAAAATGAATTTGGTACTGTTCTGCCCTAAATCATAATTTATTGTTTTAAACAGGAAAATAAAGTGCACCATGTTAAACTAGGCATTTTTCCACCCCATTTACATATAAAGTTTATTAAAATTGGAGCTACGGTTATTTAGTTATGAAATAAATCATTTAAGCATGGCATTTAAGCAAATTAATGCAACCAGCAATTTAAACATTTTAAACATGGATCAAAATGGCATATTATTAATCTACACAAAATTCTAAGCATTTTACATGTATAACTCGTTTAAATCCGATGCACGGTTCAAGAGTATTTATATGCATGAACATGAGGGTGCAATCTCTAAACATGCAGTTTACTAGATAAATAGATAAATTCGCAGACAAGAAAAAAACACTACGCGGGCCAAAACTGATGGATCTGGGCTGCTCACCACGGGCTGAGGCCCAGGTCGGTGAGGTGGTAGGGGAAGCAGGCCGGCTAGCTTGAGTGCGGTGCGGGCAGGCCGCGGAGGAGGCTGGGCCCTCCTGGCGCTGGCTGGGCCTTGCTGGACCGCGTGAGGCAGGGAGGCGCTGACGATGCTCGCGCGGTCAATGGGCGCGGGACTTGGCACTGGCCAAGCGCAAGCGACCACTAGGCGCAGCACCGGTCGCTCGCAGACGAGGACGAGGCAGGGGGTCGTGCGAGGTTCGCTGGGTAGACAGAAGCGGGCGGCAGACTTGACGCGCAGGAAGATGGATCCGGCCGGACTTGAAGGAGATCGAGGCGCGGGAGGCAGCTCGAAGCACATGAGTCGAGCGGTCAAGGAAGAGGCGCGGTGCAGAGGCTCGGCGGCAACGGGACTCGGACGATGTGGCACGGCGGCGCTCGGGCGACTCCGGCAGGAAGAGGCTGAGAACGCAGGGCCTCTCCGGATCTTGCGGGGGCGGCGACGAACAGAGTAGGATGGTGGCGCAACTGCAAAGCCATGGCAGGGAAATAATTTCAGAGAAGTGGCAGAGAGGGAGGAAGGAGATACGAGAAGGAGAGGGACGGGCAGAGGGAGCCGGACCCTGATCCAGTCGCAGGAGGTCGTCGGGGTCCCTTTCCCTTCCGAATCGAAGCGGAGGCGGGCTGGCGGTCTCGGAGCCCCAAGCTTCGCTGGGGCGCAGCCATGGCGTGGTGCTCGGGACCGGATGGCGCTCTTGGTTGGGGATGAGGAGGTCCTTGAAGCAGAGAGCTCGGGCGCACTGGGATCCAGGAGATGGGGATGGTGGGCGAGGAGGTGGAGCTCAGGCTCCTGCGGGATTTGAGCGTCGGCGGTCGTTGACTCGAGGTAGGTCGATGGGATGGATGGATTGGATCTGGGTGTGGCTAATGGTTGGTGCAGGGGGAATGAGAGGATCCTGAGGTGGGAAATGGGTGCGGCGGCGGCGGCTGGGAGGATGGGACAGCTCCCTTGAGATTTAGGGTTGGACAATATATATACAATAGGTGGATTAGGTTAGGGGCTACCTCATCCCTACGATCGTAATCGGACGGTCGCGAATAAAATAGTTAGGGAGCCCAATAAGAAAATGGAGATGTTTTCGGGATGTTTGGGGATGATCTGGATCCAACGGTGACGACTGCTCGGGTCGGGTTCGGGGGAGGTTTCAGACACGCACACGAGGGGGTTGATGGTTGCGCACAGAGGTTAGATGGTCAGACAAGAGGGACTCGAGAAACCCGGTTGGTCTCGGAACGGTCAATGAAGGCAAGGGGGGACGCGACAACTACGAGCCGATACGGGTTTTATGAAAACAATGCCGATGCAATGCACATGATGCTATGAGATGAAATGCAAAACAAAAGACAAAAACCCAAGCACGAAGGAAATAACATATCGCATCTCCGGAAAAGGCAAGAGTTGGAGTTACGAATATGGAAAGTTGTATCCGGGGCGTTACACCAGATGTCCGGCCTCAGCATACTGAGACCAGAATACCTTCTCCGTCGAGCTCCCCTCCTCGGCCCGATAGAATGCGGCAGCATCGGACACACTGCAGGGCAGATCTGCGAACGCTCCTGGAGAGCTCCGGATTTGGGTAAGTAACAAATAATTCACTTTCATGTGCTTGCTTTGCATGAAGAATGCCTTAACCGCCGCTATCTTCTTTATTTCCTCAATTTTCTGGAGGGCTTTTTGGGCTTCGGCCTTGGCGGCTTTGGCACTCTCAAGAGCCGAGGCAAGCTCAAACTCTCGAGTCTTCGAGTCACGCTCCAAACTCTCGTGTTTTTCCAGGAGAGCCTGGAGCTCTTGCCGCACCTCCGCCACCCGCGCCTCCTGCTTCTCTCGCTCGGTGCGTTCCGTGGCCGCATTGCGTTCGGCCTCGGACACCGCTTCCTTCAGGGTCGCCACCCCGTTCGTGGCCCCTGCAATACCCATGTTATTCCTGTCATTTTTGCAACCAAATCCTTTTCTATAAGGTATGACTTTAATAATGTATTACTTACCTTCCTTGTCCTCGAGCTGCTTCTTGGCACGGACGAGCTCGTTCTCGGACCGCTCGAGGCTCTGCTTCAAGGCATTGACCTCCGCAGTCAGTGCGGCAGAGGTCAGCAGCGCAGCCTGCATTCCCATATTGACATATTTGTGTTAGACTCCTGCATATATCTTTTTAGATCCTCAGTTCGGCTTTTCTTTCCCAACACCAAACTGAGCATCAGGGGCTACTGTCTATGCGGTACTATTTTTACATATCTTAAATCACTTACCTCAAAGCCTCTTAGAAGGCTGGTACATGCTTCAGTTAGCCCGCTCTTGGCGGACTGAACCTTCTGAATCACCGCACTCATGACAGTGCGGTGCTCCTCGTTGATGGAAGCGCCGTTAAGCGCCTCCAGCAAATTATCCGGTGCCTCCGATTGGACGGAGGCCACTGGCGTCGCAGTCTTGCCCTTCTTATGAAGGGCCCGCCCGCTGGACTTTGGAACCACTGTAGGTTCCGGTACGGACTTCGGCACAGGGCCGGACTTAGAACCCTCGGGGGTTCCGCCCTCTTTCCTCCCAGAGTCCGGAAGGTCGCCTCGGCGCCTCCAGGACCACCTCCTCCGGGCTGGGCCCCTTCTGGGACCCCATCTCGGCGTCGTCTGCGTCACGGGGGGAGGAAGCGGTCGGAAGTGAAGTGCTATTCACATCCGACGAACCCAGGGACCCGCTCGACGAAGCAGGGAGATCGTCCTTGGGCGGGCTACATGGTTGTATTCGGCGTTAGAAGAGACTATGCGATGAAAGAAAAATCATGAGTTATTCTGGAATCCGGACACTTACGATCTCGCCAGGGGACTGACCCTCGAAGGCCACTCCTCTTCGCTGTCGTGGGCGTTGGTGGAACAGTTCGGAGGAAGGGTCCTTCCCTTCTTGGACCCTTCGGCCTCTTTCTTCTCTCCCCCCGCTGGGGGAGAGGCCTCTTTCTTCTCCTCCTCTTCTTCGCGGGAGGAGTCCTCCTTGGAGTCATGAGACGATGAGTCCGATAACACCTGGCACCGGGAACTCCTCTGAGTTCCCGTGGCCTTGTTCTTGGCCTTCTTCTCTGGCACCATGTAAGGCGCCGGAACCAGCAGCCCCGTTAATCGGGCGTCCGCTGGGTCTTCTGGTAAGGGAGCCGGGCAGTTAACCGGCCCGGACGTCTTCTTCCAGGCCTGTTAAAGGTAAAGGGAGTTTAGATCCCGCACAGAGTCAAACTATGGAAAACAAGTGTCCCGTAAAGGGTAAAATAGCTTACCTCACCGGCTTGACGATGCGAGCTAAATCCGTGATCTTCGGTAGCGGATGCGGGAGCCTCGGTGCCCTTGAACAGCACCTTCCAGGCCTCTTCGTACGTAGTGTCAAAAAGCCTGCTCAAGGTCTGGTGCTGTGCCGGATCAAACTCCCACAAGTTGAAAGCCCGATGTTGGCACGGGAGAATCCGGCGGATGAGCATGACCTGGACTACGTTGACAAGCTTGAGCTTTTTGTTCACCAGGGTTTGGACACAGGATTGGAGTCCAGTCAGCTCCTCCGAATCGCCCCATGTCAGGCCCTTCTCTTTCCAGGAGGTGAGCCATGTGGGGATGCCAGATCTGAATTCGGGGGCTGCTGCCCATTCAGGGTCACGCGGCTCGGTGATGTAGAACCACCCCGATTGCCACCCTTTGATGGTTTCCACGAAGGCGCCCTCGAGCCAGGTGACGTTGGGCATCTTGCCCACCATGGCGCCTCCGCACTCCGCTTGGCAGCTGCCCACTACCTTCGGCTTGACATTAAAAGTCTTCAGCCATAAGCCGAAGTGGGGCTGGATGTAGAGGAAGACCTCGCACACGACGATTAATGCCGAGATGTTGAGGATGAAATTCGGAGCCAGAACATGGAAATCCAGGCCATAGTAGAACATGAGCCCCCGGACAAATGGGTGGAGTGGGAAGACCAGTCTGCGGAGGAAATGGGGGAAGGAACACCACCCTCTCATGGGGTCTGGGGGTGGGGATGAGCTGCCCCTCGTCGGGGATCCGATACGCGATGTCGCTGGACAAGTATCCGGCCTTGCGCAGCCTTTTGATGTGCCCCTCCGTGACGGAGGAGGCCATCCACTTGCCTCCCGCTCTGGACATGTCTGGGGAAGGTTGAGGCGAGATGTGCGGGCTTGGGCGCTGGAGCTCGAGTGCGCGGAAATGGATAAGCAAAGGAGGAAGAAAGCGTAGGTAAAAAGGTGGATCCTTATCCCCTTATATATGGGCGGACGAAGCTATGCGTCCCCACCAGCATGGTAAAACTCGCTTATCTCCCAGGCGCCGCAATCAATGGCGCGGTTGGGTCACCCACGCCCGTATTGATGAGAATCCCGGAATAAGGGGACACGATCTCTGCTTTGACAAGACGTGCCAAGGAAATCGCTTCGCTAAATGCGCTGAGGTGGAACAATAAAAACAATTTGAATAAAAGCTTGGCTGCGGTGTGATGTCACGCCATGAATACGTCAGCAGATTGAACTTGTGTGAATATTATTCTCTCTACGGTGGTATGTGGAATTTATTTTGCAGAGCCTGTCACACCCTAGCTAGTTCATGCATTAGAGTGTTTCATCATGTTTATTCTTTTATCAGAAACTTGAAATGGGGATGACAGAACCCCCAGCCCCCTCCGAAACAACTAGGGTTTACTAAAAATATTTTCAATGAACCTGAAATGCCCTTCTAAAATGTTCATCATTTTTGTCTTGGTTCAGAACCTCTGCCAAAAGTGATGCACAGTTTTCTAGGTCATCCTAAGGTCTTTGAATTAATTCATAAGTATTTGAGTTTGGGCATGTAAATTATATAAAATATTTCAAATGCCCAAATATTCCCAAACTAAAATGTTTCATGTTGGAAATATTCCAACTATGGACCAGGAGCAGTTTGGTGAATTTAGGAGTTGTCTAGTTATTTTTAGTAAGTCCACAAACTTATAGAATAAATAAAAACAGAAAAACAGGGGAAATCTTACCTGGCGCCTACTAACCGGCCCACCTGCCGGCCCAGCCCAGCTGCCGCGCCAGCGAGCTGCTTGGCTCGGCCAGGCAGGCAGGCAGGTGCTCGGCGACGAGCACCGCATGGGTGCCACGCATCTGGTCGCCGCCTCACCGCTCCCCTTGTCTAGCTGATGACGGGGATCGCTCCCCCTCTCTCCCCCGAACCCCCCAGACATCTCCTCTTCTCCCCAGCTCCTCTCCCTCGCGCTCCCCAGCCATGACCGACGCCACCGCCGCCGCACCTTCGCCGTAGACGCGCTCTCCGTCAACCTCGCGCCGCGCCACCGTGTCCAGGAGCTCCGCCACCCTCCTCTCCTTCGAGCAAGCCGAGCCCCGAGCGCTCGCGTGCCCCGAAGCCACCGTGCTGACCTCGACCGAACCGCCGTCGCCGGAGAAACCCTTCACCGTCGCCGTCGCACCAGCTCATCTCCGACCTTGTCGTCTGCTCCCTCGAGATCACCGTGAGCCTAGCTACCTCTCCCCCCTTTCATTGCTCGCTCTCGTGCACCACCACGAGCACACGAAGATCAACCGCACGCACCGCCGCGGAGATCGTCACCGACGTGCTCCCGGCCATCCTCCGGTCACCTCTCGGTGTCCATCGCACTCACCACGTCGCGTAGGGTCTAGGCATGCACTCCCCGCACCTCACCGCACACCCTAGGCCCGAGTTCGCCTCCACCCGAACTCCGGCGGCCGCCTAGGTCGTCGCCGGCGCCGATTTCGGCCACCCCGACCCCAACGAACTCCACCAAGAGCTGCGGGTTGTCCCCAGCTCCACTTAGCTGCCTTCCGTGACACATTTGGTGGCCGGAACGTCCAAAGTCACTTCCGCCGCCGCGTCGGGCTCACCGGCGGCTAGTCGCCGGTGTGTTTGACTTTGACCTTGACCAGGGTGGGCCCAGTTTGACTCCCCTGAGTCTATGACAAGTGGGGCCCCTTCTGCTAATTAACCCATACTAGTTTAAACTAATTTTAGTTAGTTAATTAAACTGCTGACATGCGGGACCCACTGGTCAGTTTGACCTGGACCAGTCTGTTGACTTGCTGAGGTCAGCATGACCTCATGCTGATGCAGTAATCCTTTTCTGGAATTAAAATAAATCCAGAATGATTTACAAATTCCAGAAAATAACCCAAACTTCAAAAAATCATAGAAATTAATATGTAGCTCCAAATGCAAAGTTTTATATATGAAAAATGATCAGAAAAATCCAATCAATCCATATGTACTTGTTTCATGCATGTTTAAGCAAGTTAATCTGGTGTTTAGAGAAAAACTAGATAAAGCACTTATAAGGGCCATGTATGAGTTTGAAACTTGAATCTTTGATTCAAAATGGTTCAAACCCATCTGGTCTTAGTTGCATTAGCCCAATACACTCATTTTGCCATGTTTCATGCATGCATCATATTGTTGCATATTGTTTGGTGATGTTGTGTATCGTGCTCTTTACGGCAGGTTCTGCCTCCGAGGAGTACCACGATCTCCCTAATGAAGAACCATATCAGTGCATCGACCCATCAGGCAAGCAACCAACCATTTGATCATATCGATACAATCCCATGTTCTCGCTCCTGCTCTCTTTTACTGCATTAAGACAATGCGTTTCAAACTGCTGTGTGCTACGGTAATTGAACCCATTTCCTCTGCATGACCTGTCATTGCCACAGTAACTAGATGAAACCCACTAGCATGTGTAGGAGTTGATTGAGCCATGTGTGTGTGATGTTCCTACCTTGCTATGCCTTCTATGCTTAGAGTCGTGTCAGGTCTGGTTCATCTGGGTGATGGGATAGAGTGAAATGATCGTGCCGGTAATGAGAGTGATGTGGTGAAGACGATTTGGTAAAGGTATCGATGAGAGGCCATGTAGGAGTACATGGTGGGTTGTTTCATTGAAGCCGTCCCTAAGCACTGAGATCTGTATGTGTGATTTAAGAATCAGCTACTACCATGCATTGGGCCCGAAACCAATGGACCCTCTCGACTTCTTATTCACCCTAGTCCTCTGTCCAGGAGTTGCAAGTAGTTTCTGGTGTTTATAGCCTACTGGAGGCCGTGGACAGCGCTGACCGTAGGGGTGGGCTGTGATGCGGTAGGTACGTGGCCGGGTGTACCGAATACCCGTTAGGTATCTCGGGAACCCTGTACACATCGTTCGGGGCCGTATGGGAAACCTCGGCCGGACTCCCTGCGGATGGAACCTGGATAGGCGATAAACCTGGACTAGAGACTTAGGTGTTTAGGTAGGTCGTGGCCGACACCCACGTTGGGCTTCCGCTTGAAGGTTGCCGAGTACATGTCGTGTAAACGGCGGTAATTGGTGACAGCGTGTGTGAAGAAGTACTCCCCTGCAGGGTTAACATTATCTATTCGAATAGTCGCGTCCGCGGTAAAGGACTACTTGGTTGCCTATACAGTTCATAGACAAGTAAATGGATACTACTAAAAATCTCAAGATAAGCGTGAGTGCCGAGGATGGCTCTTCCATAGGATGACGTAGGTGGATCCTCGGTGGTGTATTGAAGTGGTGTGTAGTGGACTCGTGTGGGCAAAACCATTTCAAGTTGGTGTACCATAGGATAGCTTAGCCAAGAGTCAAAGCTGGCTTGCTGCAATAACTCCACCAACCCCTCTTGATAATGTGCATGTATGTAGGATCTGATGTAAGTCTTGCTGAGTACCTTTGTACTCATGTTGCTTTAATTTACATTTTTCAGAAGACGCTGCAACCCCTTCTGATGGGTTCTTTGTAGACGTTGACATCGATGAGTAGACTGAGGCCCAGGTGGTGATCCTGAGCTTGTGAAGGACCACGTAGTATAGCGAGGCTTTCCAAGCCTCTTTTATTTTACTAGTTGTCTATACCCAGACAAGTTACTTCCGCTGCTGGCTTGTATGTCTGTATGACTTGAATGCTGGGTCGTGTGACCCGTACTTGTATGTATGTTATGAATGGCTCTCTGAGCCTTAAATAAAGTGCTGGTGTCGTAGAGTCATGTTGTGATGCCTTCTTGTATTTGCACATATCGAGCATATTGTGTGTATGACTGAAATGCTTGGTATGTGTGGGATCTGAATATCTAGTTGTTTATTCTTAGTAGCCTCTCTTACCGGGAAATGTCTCCTAGTGTCTCCACTGAGCCTTGGTAGCTTGCTACTACTCCGGAACACTTAGGCTGGCCGGCATGTGTCCTTCTTTGTTCCTGTGTCTGTCCCTTCGGGGAAATGTCACGCGATGGATACCAGAGTCCTGTTAGCCCGCTACAGCCCGGTTTACCGGAGTCCTGCTAGCCCAGTGCTACAGCCCGGATTCACTTGCTGATGACCGACACGTTCGATGCTGGGTCATGGATGCCTGTCCCTGTAAGTTTGTGCCGCTTTGGGTTTACAACTAGCCATGTCAGCCCAGGCTCCTTACCATATGGATGCTAGCGACACTATCATATACGTGTGCCAAAAGGCGCAAATGGTCCCGGGCAAAGGTAAGACGACACCCGTGGGAATACCGTGCGTGAGGCCGCAAAGTGATATGAGGTGTTACATTCTAGCTCGATGTGACATCGAGTCGGGGTCCTGACATAGCCGAACACTATCCTGGTGTTCAAAATCTTCTATGAATTATTCGGAGGAGGAACCCTCCTTGCAATGCCGAAGACAATATGCACGCCGGACTCGTCGTCATTGAAGCCTGGTTCAGGGGCTACTGAGGGAGTCCTGCACTAGGGGGTGTCCGAATAGCCGAACTATCATCTTTGGCCGGACTCCAAGACTATGAAGATACAAGATTGAAGACTTCGTCCCGTGTCCGGATGGGACTTTCCTTGGCGTGGAAGGCAAGCTTGGCGATACGGATATGTAGATCTCCTACCATTGTAACCGACTCTGTGTAACCTTAGCCCTCTCCGGTGTCTATATATACCGTAGGGTTTTAGTCCGTAGGACGAACAAAAATCATACCCTAGGCTAGCTTCTAGGGTTTAGCCTCCTTGATCTCGTGGTAGATCTACTCTTGTACTAACCATATCATCAATATTAATCAAGCAGGAGTAAGGTTTTACCTCCACCGAGAGGGCCCGAACCTGGGTAAAAACATCGTGTCCCTTGTCTCCTGTTACCATCCGCCCAGACGCATAGTTCGGGACCCCCTACCCGAGATCCGCCGGTTTTGACACCGACACTCGGACTCGTCTACGGCCACATGATCCGAACCGCGTACGTCCGTGCCTATCGAATCTGATTGGGCACCAGTCATGGAGTTCACCTCCGTGGATATTTTTCAACACTCGCCCTTGGGTGATGTGCTAAATTCATCAAGGTCTCTTTCCTTGTCGGGAGATTCTTGGTGAACTATGTCTGGCTCGAGTGGGAAGCGGACGATGAAGAAATTCGTTCCCCACCCACCACCCATTTAATAGCCACTGTCAATGACTTAACCGACGTGCTCGACTTCAACTCCGAAGACATTGAAGGTATGGACGACGATGCAGGAGAAGAACAGGAACCACCGCCTATAGGGCGCTGGACAGCCACCTCATCATATGATATATATATATATATATATATATATATATATATATATATATATATATATTGTGGACACTCCCAAAAAAGGGATGGCAATGAGGCAACGGACGATAACCCCTTGGACAAGCAATCTAGGCATCGACATCATAGGCGCCGCTCCAAATGCCGCCATAGCCAAAATAGTGATACCAGCACAAGAGATGATAACAATCCGGATGGTGCCGAAGAAGAAAACAATCCTGCCCAGCCAGGCTTCGAGCAGGCCGAGCAAGGGAATGGGCAAGCTAGCCCTAAGGAATAGGCAACAGATGGAGAATCAGAGGATGATAATTACATGCCTCTCTCCGAAGACGAGGTGAGCCTTGGCGACGAAGAATTCATCGTGCCTGAGGATCCTGTCGAGCAGGAGCGCTTCAAGCGCCGGCTTATAGCCACTGCAAAAAGCCTGAAGAAAAAGCAGCAAGTACTTCAAGCTAATCAAGATCTGCTAGCTGATAGATGGACCGAGGTCCTAGCTGCCGAGGAATCCGGACTCGAGCGCCCTACCAAGAGTTACCCAAAGCGCAGGTTGCTACCTCAACTCGAGGAGGAGGCATTAAAGCCCACACTACCAGTGCATGATGCGGCAGGCCGGCCACCCCGTGGCCGAGACAAAGCAAGTCCAGACCGCACCCCGTCGCCAATCAAACAATAATACTAAGGCCAGGGGCTACACGATGGACATGCGAGAATTATTGGAAAACAAAGCAGGACAATCAAGATTGATCTACGGATCATGGGGGCGCGCCACAACACGTGAAGATGACCGTCACGCCGGATACAATAAACCAAACCCTGGTCGGGCCGAATACAACAGACCAGGTTCATTTGAACTATATCGGGATGTAGCCCGGCATAGAGGCGCCGCACACCCCCTATGCTTCACTGATGAAGTTATGGATCATGAATTCCCAGAAGGGTTTAAACCTGTAAACATTGAATCATATGATGGCACAACAGACCCCGCGGTATGGATTGAAGATTTTCTGCTACACATTCACATGGCCCGCGGTGATGACTTACATGCCATAAAGTACCTACCACTTAAGCTCAAAGGACAGGCTCGGCATTCGCTAAATTGCCTGCCGGCAAGCTCCATTGGCAGTTGGGAGGATCTGGAAGACGCATTCCTTGATAACTTCCAGGGCACTTACGTGCGACCACCGGATGCTGATGACTTAAGTCACATAACCCAACAGCCCGGAGAGTCAGCCAGGGAATTCTGGACTCGGTTCCTAACCAAAAAGAAACAAATTGTCGACTGTCCGGATGCTGAAGCCTTAGTAGCCTTCAAGCAGAACATCCGTGATGAATGGCTCGCCCGACACCTCGGCCAAGAGAAGCCAAAATCCATGGCAGCCCTCACGACACTCATGACCTGCTTTTGTGCGGGCGAGGACAGCTGGCTGGCTCGTCGCAACATCACACCCAAAAACTCCGGCGACTCATACGCCAGAGATAGCAACAGCAAGCCACGACGCAATAGATACAAGCGTCACAACAATGGTGACAACGCGAAGACACGGCAGTCAATGCCGGACTCAGAGTCTCCAAATCAGGACAGCAGAAAAAGCCATTTAAAAGAAACAATCCAGGCTCGTCCAGTTTGGACCACATTCTTGATCACTCTTGTCACATTCACGGCTCCCCCGACAAACCAGCCAACCACACCAACAGAGAATGCTGGGTGTTTAAACAGGCCGGCAAGTTGAATGCCGAAAACAAGGAAAAGGGCTGCATAGCGATGACGACGAGGAGCCCCGGCCGCCGAACACAGGAGGATAGAAGAAATTCCCTCCTCAGGTGAAAACAGTGAATATGATATACGCAACCCATATTCCCAAGCGAGAATGGAAGCGTGCACTAAGGGACGTCTATGCGATAGAGCCAGTCGCCCCAAAATTCAACCCATGGTCCTCTTGCCCGATCACTTTCGATCGCAGGGACCACCCTACCAGTATCCGCCATGGCAGTTCGGCCGCATTGGTCCTTGACCCCATCATCGACGGATTCCATCTCACACGAGTCCTCATGGATTGTGGCAGCAGCCTGAACCTGCTCTATCAGGATACAGTGCGCAAAATGGGCATCGACCCCTCAAGGATCAAACCCACAAAAACTACCTTCAAAAGTGTCATACCAGGTGTGGAGGCCTGTTGCACGGGCTCAATCACACTGGAAGTGGTCTTCAGTTCTCCGGACAATTTCCGAAGCAAGGAGTTAATCTTCGACATCGTCCCCTTCTGCAGTGTCTATCATGCACTGCTCGGACGAACCCCATTTGCCAGATTCAATGTGGTCCCGCATTATTCATACCTCAAGCTCAAAATGCCAGGACCTCGCGGGGTTATAACAGTTAATGGAAACATACAACGCTCGCTCCATACGGAGGAGCACACTGCGGCCCTCGCGGCGGAAGTACAAAGGAGCCTTCTTAGGGAAACACCCCATTTGGCGATAAAGAACCCGGACACCACCAAGCGAGTCCGGAGTACCCCGCAACAGGATAATCCGGCATGTTCAGAGCTCAACTAGCAATTCGACCTCCGTCCTAGTACCAGACAAGCGGCAAAATATGTGCCACGCGTACATAATTACACACTTAAAATACCATGGGCATAGGCGGAGGCACGACTATGACACGGTCCACAATGGGGTTCGACCGCCCTAGGACCCACGCACCTTTTTTCTTTTAGGTCCTCGTCTTCGGGAGGCTCCTCCGATAGAGAGACTATCGGACACATTGCGGGACGGACACACCAAGAACACGAGAAGCTGGGGCATCCAAGGGAATCCTCAGGTGGTCTCTGATAACGATCGTTATACCTGTTTTACATACCTGCATACAGCCTGCTCCTGGTCAGGATGTGTCAAACAGTCCTAGTTTGCTTACCGCACTACTTGTATATGTACGCTTTGACGTATCATTAGAATAACAAGGGAAAATAGTGTACATCGTCATCTTACTATTACGTTTATTTACCCCTTTCCTCTACTGCTTATTTATTATACACGTGCATTTTCGCACGACTAGTTTGCCAGGGGCTTCAGTGTGCCCTGTAACATGGCAAGTCAAGTCCGAACACTTCTGCAGTGTGGCACCCCGAACTCATAGCATTATATGCATCAGCTCTGAATCATGTCTTGGGTCAATAGTTGGGTTTGCCCGGCTCCTATGTTTTGGTACCTTACGTTCCGCTATATCTGCTAAGGTAGCGCAGGGAGAACTACTATGATTGTGTCCCGGTTCTTCCGGACGTGCAGCTCAGTAGAGAAAGCCGAAAACCGACTGTCATGATAAGGCGAGAGTTGGTCGCTGTTCGAGAGGTCTCAAATCCTTAAAGATTTTTCCGCTTCAGGCGAGGAATCGGCCTCGTCCGATTTGGCCTTTTATAACGCCCCAAGACCGGCCTTCCGGATACTAGGGGCTTCACCAAAATTTAAAATTGTAGACTTCTATGGCCAAGTGAGAGCGATAAAGCTGTATAGTCTGATTGCCTTGTTCGCTGCGTTAAACACCACCTTAAAAGGACCAAAAATTTGGATAAAGAGTATTTATATTTATCTCGAACACCCCAGTACTAGTGACATGCGGGTAGAAGCCGACGACTGGCAACTCTCAAGATTTTATAAACGGCCGCACAGAAGGTAATATTTTAAATTAACAAGCGCCACATAGTGCACATGAAATCGTTTTCATATTACAGGATGACATGAGTACATTCATTCAAATATTACATCCTTGGTACATACATCCGCCACAAGGCGGGCACCCTTAATGACATTGTCATAGTATTGTTTGGGGTGGCGATGCTCCTTGCCCTTCGGCGGCCCCTCTGTCACCAGCTTCTCGGTGTCCATCTTCCCCCAGTGCACTTTCGCACGGGCCAAAACCCTGCATGCACCCTCAATGCAGATGGACCGCTTAATGACTTCATTCCGCGGACAGGCATTCACCATCCGCTTGATAAGGCCGAAGTAGCTGCTGGGCAGGGGCTCGCCAAGCCACAACTGGACTATGAAGTCCTTCATGGCCAGTTCGGCCGCCTTGTGAAGTTCGACCAGTTGCTTCAGTTGGTCCCTCAAGGGCATTGGATGTTCGGCCCCAATATACTGGGACCAAAACAGCTTATCCGTTGAGCTCCCTTCCTCAGCCCGGTAGAACTCTGCGGCATCAGAGATGCTGTGTGGGAGATCTGCGAATGTTCCTGGAGAGCTCCGAATTAGGGTAAGTAAAAGGAAAGTATCCTTCACGTGCCTGCTTTGCATAGTGAAAGCCTTACCTGCAGCTATCTTCTTGGCCACCTCAATTTTCTGGAGGGCCTTCTGGGCTTCAACCTTGGCGTCTTGTGCACTTTGACGGGCCTTCGCAAGCTCCAACTCTTGTGTCTTGGAGTCGCGCTCCAAGGAATCGAATTTTTTGACAAAACCCTGGAGCTCTTGCTGGACCTCATCAACCCGAGCCTCTTGTTTCTCGCGCTCGGTGTGCTCCTTGGCCGCTTTGTTTTCGGCCTCGGACAGTGCCTTCTTAAGGGCCGCCACTTCGGTCGTGGCCCCTAGTAAAATTCATCGAGCTTCTATTAGCATCAACGATTTTTTCCTTTATATACCATTCAGACGGGGTATTACTTACCTTTGTTCTCCTCGACCTGCCTCTTCACGAGGCTGAGCTCTTCTTCGGCCCACCCTAGATTCTACCTCAGTCCGGAGACCTCCGCAGTGGCGGTGGCGGCGGCCAGCAGCGACACCTGCTTATTCACATAGACATAATATGATTAAACTCCTGGGAATAATATTTGATCATATGTTCGGCCTTTCTTTCCGAACACCAAACAGAGTATCAGGGGATACTATCTATATTGTGATACTTTCCCACAATTTAAATTATTTACCTCAAAGCCTGTGAGGAGGCTGGTGCAGGCTTCGGTCAATCCGCTTTTGGCGGACTGAACCTTCGCAATCACCGTACTCATAAGAGTACAGTGTCCTTCGTCAAGGGAAGCGCTCTGAAGAGCTTCCACCAAGTTATCCGATGCCTCTGGATGGACAGAGGTCATTGGCACAAGCGGCTCGCCCCCCTTGGCGAGGGGCTGCCTGCCTGAATCCGGAATGACTGGAGGTTCCGGCGCAGTATCCGGCTGGGGTCCAAGCTTGCTGCAGCCCCCCTCATCAAACTCCATGGGGATCTTCCCCGCCATGAGCCCGACATCGGGCGTCTCGCCTTGAGGCGTCTCCAGGACTACCTCCCCCTGGCCCGGTACCTCTGAGATAACACCTCGGTGTCATCTGCAGGCCGGGGAGTGGAAGCTGTCGGGAGAGAATAGCTGTTCATATCCAACGAGCTCAAGGACCCATCCGAGGAGGATAAGTCGATGTAGGCTTTGGATGGCTGCACAGACATATTTTGACATAATAAGAAACCATAAAGCTAAAACAGTATTATCGTATCCGGATACTTACGACTTCGCCAGGGGCTTGGCCCTAGGTAGCCACTCCTCCTCACTATAGGCGGCCGTTGTGGAGTGGTCCGGAGGGAGGGTCCTTCCCTTGTTGGACCCTTCGGCCTCCCCGGAAGGGGTGGCCTTCCTTTTCTTCTCCCCCTCAGCTTGGGGGAGGGGTTTTTCCTCTTCCTCCTCCTTGTTGTCGTTTGGAGTGCACCTCGGAGGAAAGCCTCTCACACGACGATGAACGCCGAGATGTTGAGGATGAAATTAGGGCCCAAATCATGAAAATCTAGCCCATAGTAGAACATGAGTGAAAGGATCGATATGATTGACTAGAGGGGGTGTGAATAGGCAACTAACAATTTTTTAGACTTTTGTTTAACAATTTAAACCTTGCAATGAAATAGGTTGTCTAGATGTGCAACTACGTGGACAACCTATATGATGCAAAGACAATGAGCACACAAGCAAGCAATGGATATAGCACAAGTAAGCTTGCAAAAGTAAAGGGATAAGATAACCAAGAGTGGAGCCGGTGGAGACGAGGATGTGTTACCGAAGTTCCTTCCTTTTAAGGGGAAGTACGTCTCCGTTAGAGCGGTGTGGAGGCACAATGCTCCCCAAGAATCCACTAGGGCCACTGTAATTTCCTCACGCCCTCACACAATGCGAGATGCCGTGATTCCACTATTGGAGCCCTTGAAGGCGGCAACCGGACCTTTACAAACAAGATTGGGGCTATCTCCACAACACTTGGAGGCTCCCAATAAACCTGCGAAGCTTCACCACAATGGAGTATGGCTTCGAGGTGACCTCAACCGTCTAGGGTGCTCAACACCCAAGAGTAACAAGATCCGCAAGCGATAAGTGGGGGGAATTAAATATCCTGTGGTGGAAGTGTAGATCGGGCACTTGTCACCCAATCCCGAGCAAATCAACAAGTTTGATTGGCTAGGGAGAGAGATTGAGTGAAAAAGGAGCTTGGAGCAACAATGGAGCTTGGAGATGGAAGAGGTGGTCAACTAGAGGTAGAAGACGCCCCTTTTATAGTCGTGGACAAATTCCAACCGTTATCCACATGTTCAGCCCGCGACACACGGTACTACCGCTCCAGGGGCGCGGTACTACCGCGACAGCAACGCAGGCCGGAACTAGCCTGATGAGGGGCAGTACTACCGCCTGCGCGGTACTACCGCACCCACCTGCGGTACTACCGCAAGGCAGGAAAGTCACAGCCTGGGAAGGGCGTGGATGAAATAAATTACATTCGTGCCTACTTCCGCTGAACCGGAGGAGGTGCAAAAATCCGATGCGGTACTACCGCCCGCGAGGCGCAGTACTACCGTGCGGGCGCGGATGTAAAAAATTACATCCGCGCCTACTACCGCGACACTGCGGTACTAGGTAGGAGGACCACGGTACTACGACTCCTAGGGAGCGGTACTACCATGGGCCTCCGCGGTACTACCGCGCTGGACGAGCGGTACTACCGTGGAGGGCGCGGATGTAAATAATTACATCCGCCCCTACTAGCGCACCGGAGCGGCACAAGGCCAGGGAGCCGCGGTACTAACGCTCCAGAGTGGCGGTACTACCGTGACACCCAGAAGTACTACCGCGTGTGCTTGCGGTACTACCGCAAGCACAGCAGTAGTCGTCAGATTTCTGTACAACCAAGATAACGAAGGGAAGCTCCAAAGTGCAGGGAAAGGAGGAACAAGTGTACGTGTTGATTCCACCCAAACCTTTCCGACGCAGATCCCCTCTTAATGGTACGGCTCTCCTATGACTCAAATCCACCAAAGAGAAACGTAGAACGACGCTGACTTCAATAGTCTCCGAGGGGCACCGAATCGTCTCATGCCTAGATTTGAATAACCTGAGAAACTCAAGGCACACGATTAGTCCGCAAACGCATTGTCATCAATCACCAAAACACCTGAGGGAAGAATATGCCCTTACAATCTCCCCCTTTTTGGTTGATTGATGACAACACGGGATTTGCATATGGATAAGATAATTTAGAGCAGGGGCAAACCCCACCTCTCTAAAATATAGACAGGCTCCCCCTAGATGTGTGCACTTTAGATGAATGCTTTGGACTGCATAGCACACAGACTAGGATCAACACTCCCCCTATATTTTAGAGACTAAGACATGATAATAAGCAAAGCATGGCATAAAAATAGCACAATATAACACGAGCTCGCTAGGATAGATAGAGTGCATATGTCTTACACCATACGAAGTAAAGCTACCGAGGTTCAACCGAGAAAGCAGCAAACACACGACACAAATGAAAAAACAGCAAACACACGACACACTCGCAAATCCCTACACTCTCTCCCCCTTTGGCATCGAGACGCCAAAAAGGCAGAGAGGACACCTACACACAAGAGGTGGCTCAAGCAGAGAACTCGTCCCAATCCTCTCCATCGGATGCCTCGGCAGCAGGGATGGTCTCCTCGACATCCTCCTC
The DNA here is from genome assembly GCF_002162155.2 of Triticum dicoccoides. Taxonomy (NCBI): domain Eukaryota; kingdom Viridiplantae; phylum Streptophyta; class Magnoliopsida; order Poales; family Poaceae; genus Triticum; species Triticum dicoccoides. The sequence goes on from NC_041381.1 coordinate 243,515,323, forward strand.
AAACTCAGTCCACCTGTAGCCCTGCTTCTCCATCCACTCGGCTTCTGGAGTGATGTGCTCCTCAGACCCACCAGACACTGCCTCACCATAGAGCTGCAAGATCTTGTTGTCCCGACGACGACTCTCCTTGGACGCCACGTGAGTCCTGTACTGCCCCTTGGCTTGCATGCAGAAAAGAGTCTTCATCTTGTCCTTTAGCTTCTTGGCCCATGATGGCATAGAGGCACACTGGGAAGGTCTAGCAGCATGGCCCTCAGCAACATCCTCGGGGCCAGCATCCTCCTCATCAACAGCAGTCCGAACAGCAGTCGCCTTGGCGCGAGTAGTGGTGTTGGCCCAGTTGGGTTTGATACGCAGGCAGATGGGCTCACGGCGAACCCAGTCAAGACCAAGAAACTCATCAGTAGGAAACATCTTCTCCCAAGTCTTCGAAATCAGCAGAAACAGATAGGGCCCATAGATAGGCACCTTGCGGTTGAATACTGCAAACCGGAGCTCACACCACATGATGTGTGAGACATCAAGTGGCTGTGACTGAGACGAACGAGCATCCTCGCAGATGAGCATCATATCTACCATATAGGCATGAACCTTGTCTTTATCACCGATGCGAGGAAACAAGGAGTTGCGGAAGATGCAATACATGATATCCAGGAAAGGGTTGAGCACCAAAGTTGTCTTGCCATTGGCGAGTGCCTTATCAACCATGAAAGGGGTAAGTCTGTACTTGCTGGCAGAATCAGCATTGGCATGCGGGCGAACACCCACTGGAGAGGCGAGACCATCATCAGGAACCTGGAGGAGATCCATGAACTCCTTCCAGGTAGCAGATAGCTTATGGCCGTTGGTCATCCAGGTCATCCTCCGTTCCTCATCGGAGTGAAAGTAGACTGAGGCAAAGAACTGACAGATGAGCTCAGGGTCATAGTCGAGGTGGAAGGTAATCACATGCTTAATGCCAAACTGCTCCACCAAGTCCAGAGCCTCTCCAAAGTAGTCACGAAACTTGTCCTTCCTCATGTGATGCATATCAATCCACTTCACCTCCACATAGGTGTTCTGCTTGTTCTTGATGACATCCAGATAGATGTTGACCTGTTGCTTGTTCCAGAACAACTCACAGCCTTAGACGGACATAATCAGCTTGGGCAATTTCATCCATGCCCTTAGCGGGCTCCTTGTGCTTGCTAGAAGAGTTCTTGATATTGCAATTGGAGGCAGACGAGCCTTCTGGTACTTCACCTGGGTTGCGCAAACGCTTGGAGCTAGTGTCACGACTAGGGTTGGACCGGCGAGAGCCACCACCTGAGACACACACGCAAAACACCAAAGACGCGAAAGGATTAATGCAAAGGCCACGAACAAGCACAAGAAACCCATAGAAGACATACGAGAAAGTTGGCATGCGAAAGAAGTGAGCCACAGTAAAACTGCCATTGCATGCGGTACTAAAGGATTAGTACTGCTCCAAACGCGGTAGTACCGTGCGAGGTCACGGTAGTACCGTGGTTGGAGCAGAAGTAAACTTTTAGTACCGCACAGAGCGCGGTAGTACCGCTCCCGAAGGGCGGTAGTACCATGCAGGCGGTAGTACTGCCCTAGATGGGCGGTAGTACCGCGTCGCGTCAGATCCAACTGTCGGTTTGAATCTGAAAAAGAACAGCGAAACAATGGCGGTGCTACGGTGATCCGATCTAGCGCAAGACAACAATACAAGTAAATCCTATGCAATACCACACTCCTTCATCCTACTCTTGCAGAGATTAAGCCTAGGAATCTCAAGAACACACAAGTTTCCCCCAAAACCTAGAAACACTAAACACAAACAACACGGAAAGGGAGTTGGGGAAAAACCTTTGTCCATAGCAAGAGCACGTGGTGGGGAACGATCCCACCGGTCGGAATCCCGGGAGGGCAGCCGGTGGTGGAGATCCGGCGACGAACGCCGGCTCCGTTCTTGAGCGAGGGAGAGAAGGAGGCGACGTGGAGAGAGAGAGGATAGCGAATGGGTAAGGGGAGTTAAAACTCCCCCTGCCTGTCCTTATCCCCACGCGCTCGAACCGGCACGGTAGTACCGCGTATCATCGCGGTAGTACCGCTCGGGCGGAAGTACCGCGCCGAGGCGGTAGTACCGCTCAACCAGGCGGTAGTAAAAAATTACTGCCGCGTGGTGACGGTAGTATCGTGATCCCTCTAGCGGTAGTACCATGCCAGGCCGCGGTAGTATCGTGGCCGACCGCGGTAGTACTATGAGCTCAAGACACTGCAAGTTTCAACAAAAGGAAGAGGCCTTTGCACGGAAACTTTTCACACACAAGAAACACAAGAACACGCACAAACCAAAGGCAAGAAGACAACAAGAAACCACCAAGCGACAAAGCCTCTCGAGGAGAGAAGGCAGTGGCCGAAGCCACCTATGTTTGAGCTGGATGGTATGGCACCGCGAAGAATTATCCTTGGGCCCATGACCAAAACTCGCCTTTGAAGCACAAGCACCATAAAAAATGGCTAATGTGAAAGAGGTGATCGATTTATGCATAATGGGGGGAGGGAGAGTTTGTTGAGAGAACAACACTGCCCCTATGTCCATGCCTACACCTAAACTAGACAACACGTTGAGTGTGGTGGGGGGTGTACGGGTTCAAGTCACATTGCTCAAATCAATGATATTTAGCTCATGCCTTAACTCGCGAAATCTTGCTTCATCCAAGGGCTTCGTGAAAATATCTGCAAGGTTATCATGAGTGTTGGCATACTTGATCTCAATCTCCCCTCGCCTAATGTGATCCCGGATGAAGTGATACCGAATCTCAATGTGCTTCGTCTAGAAGTGTTGTACCGGGTTGAGAGAAATCTTGATAGCACTTTCATTATCACACCAAAGAGGCACTTTGTCACAAATGATACCATACTCCTTTAAAGTTTGCCTCATCCATAGGAGTTGAGCACAACAACTACCGGCCGCCACATACTCTGCTTCGGTGGACGAGAGGGACACACAATTTTGCTTCTTGGAAGACCAACTTACCAAAGAGCAACCAAGAAATTGGCACCTCCGGAAGTGGACTTCCTATCTACTTTGTCCCCCGCCCAATCGGAATCCATGAAACCTTCAAGCTTGAAATTTGCTCCTCTTGGGTACCATAAGCCAAAGTTTGGGGTATGAGCCAAATATCGAAAGATTCGCTTGACCGCCACAAAGTGACTTTCCTTTGGTGCAGCTTGAAACCGTGCACACATCCCCACACTCAACATGATATCCGGTCTTGATGCACAAAGGTAAAGCAAGGAGCCAATCATGGAGCGATATACCTTTTGATCCACCACTTTACCATTGGGATCGATGTCAAGTTGGCACTTGGTAGGCATTGGTGTAGAAGCCAGCTTGACATCACTTAGCTTGAATCTTTTATGCATGTCTTGAGTGTATTTGGATTGGTTGATGAAGGTTCCTTCTCTTCGTTGTTTGATGTCGAAACCAAGGAAGAACATCAACTCTCCCATCGAAGACATCTTGAACTTGGAGGTCATGAGAGCGGCAAATTCCTCATTGAAAGCTTTGTTAGGAGAACCAAAGATAATATCATCAACATATAGTTGGCATACAAACAAATCCCCTTTGACCTTCTTAGTAAAAAGAGTGGGATCGATTTGTCCTACTTCAAATCCACGATCTTGTAGCAACTCGGTAAGGTGGTCATACCATGGATGTGGGGCTTGTTTAAGGCCATAGAGTGCCTTATCGAGTTGATACACGTGATCCGGGAAGTAGGGGTCCTCGAACCCGGGGGATTGCTTGACATAAACCAACTCATTAATGGGACCATTAAGAAAAGCACTTTTCACATCCATTTGTTGCAACTTAAAGTTGTGACGGGAAGCATAAGCAGTCAACAAATGAATGGATTCAAGACGAGCAATGGGAGCAAAGGTTTCACCGTAGTCGATGCCCTCGACTTGGGAGTAGCCTTGTGCTACCAATCTTGCCTTGTTGCGAATGATGTTCCCATGAGCATCTTGCTTATTCTTGAAGATCCACTTTGTTCCAATGATGTTGTGGTTCCCCGAAGGTCTTGGCACCAATCTCCACACCTTGTTGTACTCGAAGTTGTTTAGTTCTTCATGCATGGCATTGAGCCAATCCGAGTCTTCGAGCGCCTCATAGACCTTTTGGGGTTCAACACAAGAGACAAACACATGATGTTCACAATAGTTAGCTAATTGTCTACGAGTGCTTACCCCCTTTCTTAGACTTCCAACCACGTTTTCCATGAGATGGCCTTGGGTGGTGAGTTTGGAAGCAATCTTCGCGGCACGACGCTCTAATTCTTCCTCGGGAGTGGAAGGAGGAAGGTTAACTTGATCAACTTGAGCGCCGTCTTGAGCTTGCTCATGATCTTGAACTTGCTCGAGGGGGAGAACTTGACCTTGGGCATCATTTGGAGATTCAACTCCATCTTGAGGTTGATCTTGCCCTTGGTCTTGTTCATGAAGGTGAGGGCCTTCACTTTGTTCTTCGGAAGCATGTGGGTCTTGGGGAGGTGATGGCTCCACTTGAGTGGAGCATTGTCCTTCTCCTTCGGCCACAAGGGGTTCCTCAATGGGTAGGATATGACCAATACCCATTCTTCTTATGGCTTGGGGAGGAATTTCATCACCTACATCACAAGTACCACTTTGCTCCACTTGGGAGCCGTTATTTTCATCAAACTCTACGTTACACGTCTCCTCAATGAGTCCGTTGGACTTGTTGAGAACACGGTAAGCATGAGAGTTTGTAGCATAACCAACAAATATGCCCTCATGAGCTCTAGCTTCAAATTTAGACAAACGAACACCTTTCTTGAGAATGAAACACTTACACCCGAACACCCGGAAGTACTTGAGATTGGGCTTGTTCCCGGTGAGTATCTCATATGGAGTCTTGTTCACGCCTTTGCGGAGATAGAGCCGATTGGATGCATGACAAGCTGTGTTGATGGTTTCGGCCCAAAAGTTGTATGGAGACTTGAACTCCGCCATCATGGTCCTTGCCGCATCCATCAACGTCCGACTCTTTCTCTCCGCAACACCATTTTGTTGAGGGGGATATGGTGCAGAATATTGATGCTTGATCCCTTCATCACTAAGAAACTCATCCAAGGTGTAGTTCTTGAACTCGGTGCCATTGTCACTTCTTATTGTCAAGATCTTTGCATCGTGTTGACGTTGAGCTTCATTTGCAAAGTCGATGACGGTTTGTTGGGTCTCACTCTTCCTCTTGAAGAAGTATACCCAAGTATATCTTGAATAATCATCCACTATCACCAAGCAATACTTTCTACCCCCAAGACTATCAAAGGATGGGGGCCCAAAGAGATCCATGTGAAGGAGCTCCAAGGGTCTCTTTGAGTAGATGATAGTCGTGGGAGGGTGAGCCGTCTCATGAAGCTTTCCTTCGATACAAGCACTGCAAACACGATCTTTGGCAAAACTAACATTTGTTAGTCCATGAACATGGTCCCCCTTGAGAAGACTTTGAAAAGATCTCATATTGACGTGGGCTAAGCGGCGATGCCAAAGCCATCCTACATTAACTTTAGCCATTAGGCATGTCGCGGTCTTAGTGGGTTGCTCCGAGAAGTTAACCACATAGAGGCCGTTCTCGACATGCCCAACAAAGGCTACTTTAAGAGTCTTGCTCCACAAGAGGGCCACGGTATCAATATCAAAGAAGGTGGCAAAACCCATGAGTGCGAGTTGACGAACGGAAAGTAAATTGAACGCAAGGGACTCAACAAGCATGACTTTCTCGATCGTTAGATCATGAGAAATGACAACCTTGCCAAGACCCAATACCTTAGAATGTGAGGCATCACCCCATTCGACATTGGTGGGCATAGATGGGATATTGTGCACGTCCACCACCAAGTCCTTGCTCCCGGTCATATGATTTGTTGCTCCACTATCGAGCAACCATGATCCCCCACCGGAAGCAAACACCTACAAGAGATCAATGCTTGGTTTTAGGTACACATTGAGTAATGGGTCCTTTGTTGTTAGTAACAAGGGTCTTAGGAACCCAAATAGACCATTCAATGTACTCATAAGGAGAACCAACAAATTTAGCATAAACATGTCCATCACTAGCACGGCACAACACATAAGAGGGGTTAAAGTCGCCGGCTTTGCTGGGAGAGATGGCGTTATGCTCTTTGGCTTCACCACTCTTCCCATTGTTCTTCTTCTCCTTAGGAGCACCTTCTCCCTCCTTCACAAAGGTTTGCGTGAGCGGCGGAGGTCGATTGGTCTTGCTCATCTTCTCCTTGTTCTTCTTCTTGTTCTTGGACTTGGGTGCGAACCCAACTCCCTCCTTGCCCACAACTTCCTTTTGATTGCTCAAAAGGTCATTTAGGTTCTTCTCGCCTTGTATGCATGACACAAGACCTTTCTCGAGTTGTTCCTTCAACTTGGCATTTTCCTCCACAAGATGCACATGCTCACAACATGGGTTAGTAGCATTTGCATTATCAATTAAGACCATGTGAGGAAATATGGCCTTTTCTTTAGTTAGCTTAACTTGGAGTTGAGCATGAGACTCCTTGAGGGTGGCATGAGCACTTTTCAAGACCTTGTGGGCCCTGTCAAGTACATCAAACTCCTCCGTGAGTCTAACATGATCAACCCCAAGTTTAGCCTTCTCGGAAGCTAGAACATGAGACACAACAAGAGCATGATCAAGATCTTTCATTAGTTTAGCATGACCATCATTATGTGACTCCTCAAGAGCCAAATGATGCTCACGCTCTTCCTCAAGAGCATTAGAGAGATCCGAAATCTCATCGGCATAGTCACGACTATGACTTTCCATCTTAGTGATGGTTTCTTCATGAGCCTAGAAAATGTCATTGGCTTCACCAAGTTGTTCCAAGAGAGCAACGAAATGCTTCTTGGATTTGCCCTTGAGCTTACTCATGAAGGACTCAAATTCATTGATCTCCTCATTAGACCCCTTACCATTATCAAAATCATCCATTGAAGGAGGGTTAGGAATAATGGTGGTTTTGATGTTGGGGGTTACCTTGTTGGTGGCCTTAGCCATGAGGCACTTGGCGATGATGTTCTCGTTAGGTGCATCGAAGAGAGACACCCGAGGATATGAGACAATGTCAACGGATGCCATGGCCATTGTTTCACCATCTTCATCATCATTGTCATCCTCACAGTATTCTTCTTGAACCACCAACCCGCGAGAAGGAGTCTTCTTGGTGAAGTTGTTCTTGTTGGGGAAGGACTTGGCTTTGTCTTTTCGAATGAACTTGCCACCATTGTCTTCCCGCTTCTCGTATGGACAATCCGCAACGAAATGACTGACATTGCCACAGTTGAAACAAGTTCTAACTCGTTGCTTCCCTTTGAGGCCACTTGAGTTGTTCTTGTTGAAATTGGGTCTTGTAGTCTTCTTACTCCAAAACTGTCTTGAGGCAAGAGCCATGTGCTCATGATAATCATACTTCGTGTCCTCGGGGTTGCTCTCCTCATCTTCCTCTTCTTCTTCTTCTTCCACACTAACCTTGGCCTTTAAGGCAAGATTGGGCTTCTTTGCCCTTTGGGAATGGAGCACCACATTGTCGGCGGTCTTATCCAAGATGTTCATAGCAACAAACTCATCCAACACTTCACCAGAGGTCATGGAGTGGAAGTCCGGTCTTTGGCGGATGTCGGAGGACATGGCCTTGTTGTAGGGCCATGGCCTTGAGGAACTTGCGCTTGATCCAGTTGTCATCCGTGTCCTTACTCCCATGATCTCGGAGTGTGACTGCAAGTTTGGTCACTCTTCGAAAGAGCTCACGAGGTTCTTCATCCTCTTTCATTGCAAACTCATCGGCTTCATCTTGCACCACTTCATAGTTGGAGCGTTGAATGCTAGCACTTCCTTGATACATACGCTCGACACATTTCCATGCTTCTTTAGCCATGACATGAGGTCGAAGATGAGGGAGATCTTCGGGAAGGATAGCATCTTGGATGATGAAGAGAGCACTCTCATTGAATTGGTTGTCCACTTCTTCTCGAGGGGTGAAGTTGCTTGGATCATGAGGATAGAAACCTTCTTCAATAATTCTCCAAAGGTTAGTATTCACATGTTTTAAATGATGCTTGAAGCGATAGACCCAAGAATCAAAATCTTCATTTTTCACATATTTAGGAGGAGGACCGGCATGATTCAAATGCGTAGAGGGGATCGGTCCTTTATACACCGGGGGTTCCACATGGGCATAGATGCCGGTGCCATTTCTACCACTAGTAAACGGACTCTTTTCACTATTAGCTTCCCCTTGTCGGGGTTAGCATCCGTCACCTTGTTAGTGGGATCACCCACTTTCATCGGCAAGGTAGATAGTTTGAGTCCCTCTAGGAATTCAGTAAACATGCTTTTAACCTCGGCCGTCATGGAGGTTTTCAATGTGTCTAAAGCCACATTGAATTCCTCATGAGAGACCGAGGTTCCCCCTTCGGCCGAAGACGAGACGGGATTCACACCGGAGTGCTCCTCTGCACCGTCGTTGACATCAACCATACTCTTCGGACGGCAAAGTCCTTAATAAAGAGACGAGGCTCTGATACCAATTCAAAGGATCGATATGGTTGACTAGAGGGGGGTGAATAGGCAACTAACAATTTTTTAGACTTTTCTTTAACAATTTAAACCTTGCAATGAAATAGGTTGTCTAGATGTGCAACTACGTGGACAACCTATATGATGCAAAGACAATGAGCACACAAGCAAGCAATGGATATAGCACAAGTAAGCTTGCAAAAGTAAAGGGATAAGATAACCAAGAGTGGAGCCGGTGGAGACGAGGATGTGTTACCGAAGTTCCTTCCTTTTAAGGGGAAGTACGTCTCCGTTAGAGCGGTGTGGAGGCACAATGCTCCCCAAGAAGCCACTAGGGCCACCGTAATCTCCTCACGCCCTCACACAATGCGAGATGCCGTGATTCCACTATTGGAGCCCTTGAAGGCGGCAACTGGACCTTTACAAACAAGATTGGGGCTATCTCCACAACACTTGGAGGCTCCCAATAAACCTGCGAAGCTTCACCACAATGGAGTATGGCTTCGAGGTGACCTCAACCGTCTAGGGTGCTCAACACCCAAGAGTAACAAGATCCGCAAGGGATAAGTGGGGGGAATCAAATATCCTGTGGTGGAAGTGTAGATCGGGCACTTGTCACCCAATCCCGAGCAAATCAACAAGTTTGATTGGCTAGGGAGAGAGATTGAGTGAAGAAGGAGCTTGGAGCAACAATGGAGCTTGGAGATGGAAGAGGTGGTCAACTAGAGGTAGAAGACGCCCCTTTTATAGTCGTGGACAAATTCCAACCGTTATCCACATGTTCAGCCCACGACACACGGTACTACCGCTCCAGGGGCGCGGTACTACCGCGAGGCTGTGCGGTACTACCGTGGCTGACCACAGTACTACCGCGACAGCAACGCAGGCCGGAACTAGCCTGATGAGGGGGCAGTACTACCGCCTGCGCGATACTACCGCACCCACCTGCGGTACTACCGCAAGGCAGGAAAGTCACGGCCTGGGAAGGGCGCGGATGAAATAAATTACATCCGTGTCTACTTCCGCTGAACCGGGGGAGGTGCAAAAATCCGACGCGCTACTACTGCCCGCGAGGCGCGGTACTACCATGTGGGCGCGGATGTAAAAAATTACATCCGCGCCTACTACCGTGACACTGCGGTACTAGGTAGGAGGACCACGGTACTACAACTCCTAGGGAGAGGTACTACCGTGGGCCTCCGCGGTACTACCGCGCTGGACGAGCGGTACTACCGTGGAGGTCGTGGATGTAAAAAATTACATCCACCCCTACTACTGCACTGGAGTGGCACAAGGCCAGGGAGCCGCGGTACTACCACTCCAGAGTGGCTGTACTACCATGACACCCAGCGGTACTACCGCGTGTGCTTGCGGTACTACCGCAAGCACAACAGTAGTCGTCAGATTTTCTGCACAACCAAGATAACGAAGGGAAGATCCAAAGTGCAGGGAAAGGAGGAACAAGTGTACGTGTTGATTCCACCCAAACCTTTCCGACGCGGACCCCCTCTTAATAGTACAGCTCTCCTACGACTCAAATCCACCAAAGAGAAACGTAGAACGACGCCGACTTCAATAGTCTCCGAGGGGCACCGAAACGTCTCATGCCTAGATATGAATAACCTGAGAAACTCAAGGCACACGATTAGTCCGCAAAAGCATTGTCATCAATCACCAAAACACCTGAGGGAAGAATATGCCCTTACAATGAGCCCGTGGACAAATGGGTGGAGGGGGAATCCCAGTCCGCGGACGAAGTGGGGGAGGAACACAACCGTCTCGTGGGGTTCCGGAGTCGGCACCATCTGCCCCGCATTCGGGAGCCGGTGCGCGATGTCTGCGGCCAAGTATCCAGCCTCCCGAAGCTTCGTAATGTCCTCCTCCGTGACGAAGGAGGCCATCCACTCGCCTCCCGCTCCCGACATGTTTGGAATGGCTGTACGGAGAAGGTGAGAACTGGGCGCTAGAGCTCGAGCATGCGAGAATGGATGAGAAAGGGAAGGAGAAGGCGTGGGTGATAAAGGAGAGTCCCTACCTCCTTATAAAGGCGGTAGAAACTATGCGCCTCCCCACTTGCCCGTTAAAATCGCTTATTCCCCAAGCGCCACGATTGATGGCACGGTTGGGTTACCCATGCCCGTATTGATGAGAATCCCACGATAAGGGGACATGATCTCTGCTTCGACAAGACGTGTCAAGGAAACCGCCTCGCATTATGTGCAGTAGCTGTTTATGAAAAACAGTTCGAATAAAGACCTGGTCGCGGTGTGACGTCACGCTATGAAAAGCTGTCAGCAGATTAGATTTCTGGAATATTGTGCTCTCTACGGTGGTATGTGGAATTTGTTTTCTAGATCCGGACATGATCCTTGTGTTCAAAATCTTCTATGGAGTATTCGGAGAAGGAACCCGCCTTGCAATGCCGAAGACAATCTGCGCGCCGAACTCATCGTCATTGAAGCCTGGTTCAGGGGCTATTGAGGGAGTCCTGGATTAAGGGGTCCTCGGACAGCCGGACTATATACTGGCTGGACTGTTGGACTATGAAGACATAAGATTGAAGACTTCGTCCCGTGTCCGCATGGGACTCTCCTTTGCATGGACGGCAAGCTTGGCAATTCGGATATGTAGATTTCCTTCTCTGTAACCGACTCTGTGTAACTCTAGCCCCCTCCGATGTATATATAAACCGGAGGGTTTAGTCTATAGGACAACAACAATCATAATCATAGGCTAGCTTCTAGGGTTTAGCCTCTTCGATCTCGTGGTAGATCAACTCTTGTAATACTCATATCATCAAGATCAATCAAGCAGGAAGTAGCGTATTACCTCCATCGCGAGGGCCCGAACCTGGGTAAAACATCGTGTCCCCTGCCTCTTGTTACCAATAGCCTTAGACGCACAGTTCGGGACCCCCTACCCAAGATCCGCCGGTTTTGACACCGACAGCCGCGTCGGGCAAGCAGCGGTCGTGCGCACGGCCCTCGCTTCCTCAAGCTCCTTAGTGGTCTTGGCAATGAACTCCTAAACGGTGGGCTTTCCACGCCCTGTGCCTTCCTGAGGGAAACATGCCACGAAGCACACCTCCAAGTGGTGCCCGAGGCCTCCCTCGTGATTTTGGCGAGGTCAGAGGCCCTCCAGAAGAAAGCCCCCGAGCCCTACCCGAGGAGGGCGCCAGGCGCGCCTTCTTATGCGATGGAATGAGGCACCCCAAACACGGGCGCTGGTCCTGATGCGGCACCACCCGAGGTGTCGACCTCCTGAAGCCATGTGCGGAGCGGTTACTTCTTCTTCTTGGGGATGGCCTCAGGAGGGTTCTTGCCGCTGCTATTCGGGTCTACAATTGCTATGGCTTGGAAGGCAGGATCAAGGGAGCACACCGCATCTCTCTCTTCGCAGGGGACCGTGATGATTCCGCAGGTTCCTGGCATCTTGAGGACGTTGTAGCCGTGGTGGGTCACCGCCATGAACTTGGACAAGGCTGGCTACCCGAGGATGGCATTGTGCGCAGGTTGATGTGGGCAACATCAAAGTCGATGAGCTCGGCACCGTAGTTGTCGTGCTGTCCGAAGGTGACAGGAAGGCGGACCTGCCCTATCGGGGTGGTGGAACCGTCGGTAACTCCTGAGAAGGGCTTGGTGGGCTGAAGTTGATCATATGGCACCTAAAGGTTGTCGAACATCTCAACGGACAATACGTTAAGCCCTGCGCTGCCGTCGATGAGGGTCTTGGTGACTAGCACGTTGCTGATGATGGGTGAGTAGAGCATCGGGAGAACGCCAGCAGTAGCCGCGCACTTGAGTTGATCTACCGAGCTGAAGCCGATGGCACACTTGGACCACCTGAACGGGCATGTGGCCTCGAGCCTGGGGAGGCCTGCGTTCACCTCACGAGCAAACTGATTGAAGATACGCTGAGAGGCTGGGGCCTGAGGTCCGCCCAAGATGCACACGATAGCACGCGGCTCCTGGAAGCCCCCAGCCTCCTCGTCCTGATGACGGTCGTCATTCCTTCTTGGCGGTGGTGGCAGCGGAGGAAGGCCTGCGTTACCCTGGGGTGGTCCTTGCAAGGCTGATCCCTCCAGGTGCCCTCACGAGGCTGGTCCCTCCAGGCACCCTCGCAAGGCTGGTTCTACCAGCGATCCTCACGAGGTCGGTCACGCCACTCCTGACGAGGGCCACGGTCGTCCCATCATCTTCTGCCACGTCCTCCTCCTCGGCTGTAATCCTGGTCGTTGCCCTCGGGGCGTTGACCGAAGCGGCCTTCTCGAATGGCCCTTAGCCCCTGGCAATCATTGGTGTTGTGGGTGTGGAGGTTGTGGTAGGCGCAGAATGGTCGGCTGCCCTTGGACGACTCTGGTTGGTCCTTGCCGCACTTCGTGTCTGGCTCCTCCGCGAGCACGACCACTCCCTTGCACTTCACGTCCTTGGCCTTGGTCTTCTTTTCTTCCGGGTCGGCCGCCAGGAGCTTGAGGAGAGAGAGGCGTCCTTCTTCAGCTCTTGCGCACTTGGTTGCCAGGTTGAATAGCTCTAGGGATGTGCACAACTCCTCGTGGATGGCGAGCTCCTCCTTCATATTGACGTCATGGACGTCATCTGAGAACGCTGACATGATGGCCTCGTCCGTCACCTTGGGGATCGTGAGGCGGACGCTATTGAAGCACTGGATGTATTTCTGCAGGGTCTCTCCAGGCTGCTGCTTGATGCGGTGCAGGTCACCTGCGACCGGGGGTGCAGGCGCGATTTCCCTGGAAGTTGGCGATGAAGCGGCTACGCATCTTGTCCCAGGAGGAGATCGAGCCGGGAGGCAAGCTCAGGAGCCACGAGCGGGCACCGTCCTTGAGTGCCATGGGGAAACAATTTGCCATGACTTTCTTGTCGCCGTTGGCCGCCTTGATGCTCAGCTTGTAGAGCTGCAAGAACTCTGTGGGGTCGGGGGTGCCGTCATAGCAAGGAGGTAGGTCCGGCTTGAACTTGCCATGCCAGGCGACGCTACGCAGCTCGAGGGTGAAGGCGTGGCAGCCTGCTGTGGTCACCGGGGCCCTTTGCTGACACAGAGCTTGCTCTTGACGGTACCCGTGCACCTCTGCCATAGGCAGCACGCGATCTTGTCGCGCCGGTGCAGGGAGCATAGGGGCGCCTTCTTGAGGCCGAGGGATTTCTTGATAGCTTCCTTCTTGTCGCGCGGTGCTGACGAGGTCGGTGATGTGAGCGAGGCATTCCTCGTAGAGGTCATTGACGGGGAAGTAACGCAGGAGCTCGCGTGCCATAAGCAGCATGGCCTGCGCGTCCGTGGGGCGTAATGAGCGTGGGACGACGAGCCAGCTAGGGTCAGCGATGGAGTGGCGGTGCGGCCATCCCGCCACACCGAGGGGTGCAGCGAGGATGCTTGCTGCTCATTCCCTGCCGGGCCGGTGGAGGCGTTGGCGGCAGGCGACGGAGAACGATGGGGAGGTCCGCCGACAGGGGTCATCTGGGCGACGTGTGCGGCGAGAGCGGCTCAGCGCTCGGCGCGGGCTCGGCGGGCGTCAGATATGGATGCGACGAAGCGATGGGATGCAGATCAGTGGAAGGAAGATTTCGGCACACCCCTACCTGGCGCGCCAAATGTCGGATTTAGGGTTCCGGCAAAACCCTCGAGGTTCGAGCACTGGGGTGCGCACAAAGATTTCCCCCTACCGAATCTCACTCTCAGCATCTCCGCGATCCCTAAGCTTAGCTCAATGAACTCACAAGACAAGAGACACAAGGTTTATACAAGTTTGGGCCACCATATTGGTGTAAGACCCTACTCATGTGTGGTGTTGGTGGATTGCCTCTTGGGCTGATGATGGACAGTACAAGGGAAGAACAGCCTCCTGAGGAGAGGTGTTCTTGAGCTGGTGTGGTGTGGATGAGGATGATTTGAATGATCCCCCCTTCTACTGTGGTGGCTAGTCCTATTTATAGAGGCCCTGGTCCTGTTCCCAAATATTGAGCGGGAAGGGATCCAAAAACGGCCAATTCGAAAGGGGACAACTAGTACAAGCTATCCTGACTAAAGGCGGTCTTCGCCTGTCAAAGGCGCTGGTGGTGACGCCGTCTTGGGATCCACAATGACCTCGGTCCTGCCGTCCTATTGTTCTTGGTCTTGTTGCACCAATATGGAAACCTTTGCCTGATGCCTTGGTACTCCGCGCCCGCGCTTGCCCGCTTAGCACCAAAGGGGAAACGAGGACACTGCGCATGCTGGCACCCGCCTAGCCTTGGTCGTCATGGCTTGTGTCATGAGAACCTCGTGAGGAACCCCTTGCCTTGATCTCTCCGCCTCCCTCGCAAGCCTACCTGGTGAGGCCGCTCCTGAGGAGGCCTTGTGTCGTCCGCCTCACGAGGCCTGGCCCCTCATGAGGGTCTTGAGTGTTGGCTGATGAAGACGGGCCATACTGGGCCACTGGTGGAGCCACGCCGTGGGCCGCAGGCAGGCAAGTCTAGGGACCGCCGTTCCCAGAATGCGGATAGAGGGCTTCAAGGTGGCCTCGTCAGCCAGCTCCTCGGCCAGGATCGGTGCGGCTGATGTCCCATCAGCTAGCACGACGATTCGGTCAAGCTGGTGCCGCTCCTTGGCTATGACCAGCGACTCGGCCAGCTTGGCGCCATCTCCGGCGCACTCCAGGGACTTGTGGTAGTTGCAGGTAATGGTGATAAGGCCCTTCAGACCCCAAAAATTCATCTTCAGGTACATGTAGTGGGGGACCGCCATGAATTTGGCGAGCGCGGATTGGCCCAGCAATGTGTGGTCCGTGCTGGATAGGTTCCCCACCTCGAACCAGACCGGTTCGCACCGGAAATGATTGTTGTTGCCGAACAGGACGTCAAGCCGGATCCGGCCAATGGGAGAGCACGAGAGGCGAGGAACGATGCCGTGGAAGATCGTCCGGGTTGGCTCCAGGTCCTTGGCCTCGAGGCCGAGTTTGGTCATGGTGTTGCAGTAGAGGATGTTCATGCTGCTGTCGCCGTCAATGAGGACTCGAGAACAGTTGCATGTGCACTGGGCCGTGACGATCGTGGGGTTGAGGATGAGGGCGTAACCAACCGGATTCGGCATGATAGCCGAGTGGTCTTCCTAGGTCCACGTGACCTGGCGGTCCGACCTATGCATGTACTTCGCCTTGGCCAGGACGACAGTGTTCGCCTCCTGCTGAAGGAGGCGCTCGCTGCGCTTGTCGTCGCTGAGGCTGGTGAAGATAATATACGCCGCGTTCTAGTCCGAGTAGGCATCGTTGTGCATTGCGCCGCCGGCTGGGGGCGGCGGTGTAGGCGGCTGACACGCGCCCGGAGCCGGAACCGGAGGAGGCGGGATGTCGCCCCTCATTATGCGCTTGGTGATGCCGCACTGCCAAAGCGTGTGCGTGGCCGGCCTTGCGCCGCTATGTTGCTTGCAGGGGGCGTCGAGCATCTCCTCGAAGCTCATGGAGGGTTGCCATTGTTGGATATTAGGTTCCGGCAAAACCCTTAAGGTTCGAACTCTGGGGTGCGCACGAAGATCTTCTCCCTACCGATCCACACACCAAAACCTCGCCGTGAATCTAAGCTAGCACGATGAACAACACAAGAGACACAGGGATTATACTGGTTCGGGCCACCATTGTGGTGTAATACCCTAATCCAGTGTGTGGTGTGCTGGATGTTGGGGAACGTTGCAGAAAATTAAAATTTTTCCTATGGTTTCACCAAGATCCATCTATGAGTTCATCTAAGCAACGGGTCAAGGGAGTGAGTTTGCATCTACATACCACTTTTAGATCGCGTGCGGAAGCGTTCAAGGGAAGGGTGATGATGGAGTCGTACTCACCGTGATTCAGATCACCGATGACCAAGTGCTGAACGGACAGCACCTCCGCATTCGACACACGTACAGTACGGACGACGTCTCCTCCGTCTTGATCCAGCAAGGAGGAAGGAGAGGTTGAGGAAGACAGCTCCAACGACAGCACGACGGCGTGGTGTTGGCGGAGAAGCAGCACTCCGGCAGGGCTTCGCCAAGCACGTGACGGAGGAGGAGAGGTGTTGGGGAGGGGAGGGGCTGCACCTTGGGTTGTGTGTTGTAGCCCTCCCCTCACCCCTCTATTTATAGGGGAAAAGGCAAGGGGGGCCGGCCCCTCTAGATGGGATCTAGAGGGGGGGCGGCGGCTAGGGAGGGGGGACTTGCCCCCCAAGCAAAGGGGGCGCCCCCTCTAGGGTCCCCCCCCCAACCCTAGCCGCATGGGCCCAAGGGGGGCGCGCCCAGCCTTCCAGGGGCTGGTGCCCTGCCCTACACGGCCCATGTGGCCCACCAAGAGGGGTGGCCCCTCCCGGTGGACCCCCGGAACCCCTCCGGTGGCCCCGGTACAATACCGATATGCCCCGAAACTTTCCGGTGTCCTCATGACAACTTCCCATATATAAATCTTTACCTCCGGACCCTTCCGGAACTCCTCGTGACGTCCGGGATCTCATCCGGGACTCCAAACAACATTCGGTAATCACATACAAGTCTTCCTAATAACCCTAGCGTCACCGAACCCTAAGTGTGTAGACCCTACGGGTTCGGGAGACACGCAGACATGACCGAGACGGCTCTCCGGTCAATAACCAACAACAGGATCTAGATACCCATGTTGGCTCCCACATGCTCCTCGATGATGTCATCGGATGAACCACGATGTCGAGGATTCAATCAACCCCGTATATTATTCCGTTTATCAATCGGTACGTTACAAGCCCGAGACTCGATCGTCGGTATCCCAGTACCTCGTTCAGTCTTGTTACCGGCAAGTCACTTTACTCGTACCGTAATGCATGATCCCATGACCAAACACTTGGTCACTTTGAGCTCATTATGATGATGCATTACCGAGTGGGCCTAGAGATACCTCTACGTCATACGGAGTGACAAATCCCAGTCTCGATCCGTGTCAACCCAACAGACACTTTCGGAGATACCTGTAGTGCACCTTTATAGTCACCCAGTTACGTTGTGACATTTGCTACACCCAAAGCACTCCTATGGTATCCGGGAGTTACACGATCTCATGGTCTAAGGAAGAGATACTTGACATTGGAAAAGCTCTAGCAAAACGAACTACACAATCTTGTGCTATGCTTAGGATTGGGTCTTGGCCATCACATCATTCTCCTAATGATGTGATCCCGTTGTCAATGACATCTAATGTCCATAGTCAGGAAACCATGACTATCTGTTGACCAACGAGCTAGTCAACTAGAGGCTCACTAGGGACATGTTATGGTCTATGTATTCACACGTGTATTACGATTTCCGGATAATACAATTATAGCATGAATAAAAGACAATTATCATGAACAAGGAAATATAATAATAATGCTTTTATTATTGCCTCTAAGGCATATTTCCAACAGTCTCCCACTTGCACTAGAGTCAATAATCTAGTTACATTGTGCTGAATCGAACACCCATAGAGTTGTGGTGTTGATCATGTTTTGCTCGCGAGAGAGGTTTAGTCAACGGATCTGCGACATTCAGATCCGTATGTACTTTGCAAATATCTATGTATCCATCTTGAACATTTTCACGGATGGAGTTGAAGCAACGCTTGATGTGCCTGGTCTTCTTGTGAAACTTGGGCTCCTTGGCAAGGGCAATAGCTCCAGTGTTGTCACAGAAGAGTTTGATTGGCCTCGATGCATTGAGTATGACTCCTAGGTCGGTGATGAACTCCTTCACCCAAATTGCTTCATGCGCTGCCTCCGAGGCTGCCATGTACTCCGCTTCACATGTAGATCCCGCCACAACGCTCTGCTTGCAGCCGCACCAGCTTACTGCTCCACCATTCAACATATACACGTATCCGGTTTGTGACTTAGAGTCATCCAGATCTGTGTCGAAGCTAGCATCAACGTAACCCTTTACGACGAGCTCTTCGTCACCTCCATAAACGAGAAACATGTCCTTTGTCCTTTTTAGGTACTTCAGGATATTCTTGACCGCTATCCAGTGTTCCTTGCCAGGATTACTTTGGTATCTTCCTACCAAACTTATGGCAAGGTTTACATCAGGTCTGGTACACAGCATGGCATACATAATAGATCCTATGGCTGAAGCATAGGGGATGACACTCATGTCTTCTTTATCTTTTGCCGTGGTCGGGCATTGAGCCGAGCTCAATCTCACACCTTGCAATACCGGCAAGAACCCCTTCTTGGACTGATCCATCTTGAACTTCTTCAAAATCTTATCAAGGTATGTGCTTTGTGAAAGACCTATGAGGCGTCTCGATCTATCTCTATAGATCTTGATGCCTAATATATAAGCAGCTTCTCCAAGGTCCTTCATTGAAAACACTTATTCAAGTAGGCCTTAACGCTGTCCAAAAGTTCTATATCATTTCCCATCAAAAGTATGTCATCTACATATAATATGAGAAATGCTACAGAGCTCCCACTCACTTTCTTGTAAACGCAGGCTTCTCCATAAGTCTGCATAAACCCAAACTCTTTGATCATCTCATCAAAGCGAATGTTCCAACTCCGAGATGCTTGCACCAGCCCATAAATGGATCGCTAGAGCTTGCATACTTTGTTAGCATTCTTAGGATCGACAAAACCCTCCGGCTGCATCATATACAGTTCTTCCTTAAGATGCCCGTTAAGGAATGCCGTTTTGACGTCCATCTGCCATATCTCATAATCATAGTATGCGGCAATTGCTAACATGATTTGGACGGACTTAAGCTTCGCTACGGGAGAGAAAGTCTCATCGTAGTCAATCCCTTGAACTTGCTGATAACCCTTAGCGACAAGTCGAGCTT
This sequence comes from Triticum dicoccoides, assembly GCF_002162155.2. Taxonomy (NCBI): domain Eukaryota; kingdom Viridiplantae; phylum Streptophyta; class Magnoliopsida; order Poales; family Poaceae; genus Triticum; species Triticum dicoccoides. Next base: position 243,534,726 of record NC_041381.1, read on the forward strand.
TATAGATGGTGACATTTCCATCCACGTCCGTCTTCTTCTTAAAGATCCATTTGTTTTCTATCGCTCGCCGTTCATCGAGCAAGTTTGTCAAAGTCCATACTTTGTTTTCATACATGGATTCTATCTCGGATTTCATGGCTTCAAGCCATTTGTTGGAATCTGGGCCCGCCATCGCTTCTTCATAGTTCGAAGGTTCACCGTTGTCTAACAACATGATTTCCAGGACAGGGTTGCCATACCACTCTGGTGCGGAACGTGTCCTTGTGGACCTACAAAGTTCAGTAGCAACTTTATCCGAAGTACCTTGATCATCATCATTATTTTCCTCTTCAGTTTTTGTAGGCATCACAGGAACATTTTCCTGAGCTGCACTACTATCCCGTTCAAGAGGTAGTACTTCTCGAGTTATACTTTCCTCCCACTTACATCTTTCGAGAGAAACTCTTTTTCCAGAAAGGATCCGTTCTTGGCAACAAAGATCTTGCCCTTGGATCTTAAGTAGAAGGTATACCCAATGGTTTCTTTAGGGTATCCTATGAAGACACATTTTTTCGACTTGGGTTCGAGCTTTTCAGGTTGAAGTTTCTTGACATAAGCATCGCATCCCCAAACTTTTAGAAACGACAGCTTAGGTTTCTTCCCAAACCATAATTCATATGGTGTCGTCTCAACGGATTTAGACGGTGCCCTATTTAAAGTGAATGTAGCTGTCTCTAGAGCGTATCCCCAAAATGATAGCGGTAAGTCGGTAAGAGACATCATAGACCGCACCATATCCAATAGAGTGCGATTACGACGTTCGGACACACCGTTACGCTGAGGTGTTCCAGGAGGCGTGAGTTGTGAAACGATTCCACATTTTCTTAAGTGTGTACCAAATTCGTGACTTAAATATTCTCCTCCACGATCCGATCGTAAGAACTTTATCTTTCAGTCACGTTGATTCTCTACTTCATTCTGAAATTCCTTGAACTTTTCAAAGGTCTCAGACTTGTGTTTCATCAAGTAGACGTACCCATATCTACTCAAGTCATCAGTGAGAGTGAGAACATAACGATATCCTCCACGAGCCTCAACACTCATTGGACCGCACACATCGGTATGTATGATTTCCAACAAGTTGGTTGCTCGCTCCATTGTTCGGGAGAACGGGGTCTTGGTCATTTTGCCCATGAGGCATGGTTCGCATGTGTCAAATGATTCATAATCAAGAGACTCTAAAAGTCCATCAGCATGGAGCTTCTTCATGCGCTTGACACCAATGTGACCAAGGCGGCAGTGCCACAAGTATGTGGGACTATCGTTATCAACTTTACATCTTTTGGTATTCACGCTATGAATATGTGTAACATTACGTTCGAGATTCATTAAGAATAAACCATTGACCATAGGGGCATGACCATAAAACATATCTCTCATATAAATAGAACAACCATTATTCTCGGATTTAAATGAGTAGCCATCTCGTATTAAACGAGATCCAGATACAATGTTCATGCTCAAACTTGGCACTAAATAACAATTATTGAGGTTTAAAACTAATCCCGTAGGTAAATGTAGAGGTAGCGTGCCGACGGCGATCACATCGACCTTGGAACCATTCCCGACGCGCATCGTCACCTCGTCCTTCGCCAGTCTCCGCTTATTCCACATCTCCTGTTGTGAGTTACAAATGTGAGCAACGGCACCGATATCAAATACCCAGGAGTTACTACGAGTACTGGTAAGGTACACATCAATTACATGTATATCAAATATACCTTTAGTGTTGCTGGCCTTCTTGTCTGCTAAGTATTTGGGGCAGTTCCGCTTCCAGTGACCCTTCCCTTTGCAATAAAAGCACTCAATTTCAGGCTTGGGTCCATTCTTTGACTTCTTCCCGGCAACTGGCTTACCGGACGCGGCAACATCTTTGTCGTCCTTCTTGAAGTTCTTCTTACCCTTGCCCTTCTTGAACTTAGTGGTCTTATTGACCATCAACACTTGATGTTCTTTCTTGATTTCAACCTCTGCTGACTTCAGTATTGAAAATACTTCAGGAATGGTCTTCACCATCCCCTGCATATTGTAGTTCATCACAAAGCTCTTGTAGCTTGGTGGGAGCTACTGAAGGATTCTGTCAATGACCGCCTCATCCGGGAGGTTAATGTCCAGCTGGGACAGGCGGTTGTGCAACCCAGACATTTTGAGTATATGCTCACTGACAGAACTATTTTCCTCCATCTTACAACTATAGAACTTGTCGGAGACTTCATATCTCTCGACCCGGGCATGAGCTTGGAAAACTAGTTTCAGCTCCTCGAACATCTCATATGCTCCGTGTTGCTCAAAACGCTTTTGGAGCCCCGATTCTAACCTGTAAAGCATGCCGCACTGAACGAGGGGGTAATCAACAGCGCGAGACTGCCAAGCATTCATAATGTCTTGGTTCTCTGGGACGGGAGCGTCACCTAGCGGTCCTTCTAGGACATATTGTTTCCTGGCAGCTATGAGGATGATGCTCAGGTTCCAGACCCAGTCCGTATAGTTGCTGCCATCATCTTTCAGCTTGGTTTTCTCTAGGAATGCGTTGAAGTTCATGTTGACATGAGCGTTTGCCATTTTATCTACAAGACATATTTGCAAAGGTTTTATACTAAGTTCATGATAATTAAGTTCATCTTATCAAATTATTATAATGAACTCCCACTCAGATTAGACATCCCTCTAGTCATCTAAGTGTGACACGATCCGAGTCGACTAAGCCGTGTCCGATCATCACGTGAGACGGACTAGTCATCGTCGGTGAACATCTCCATGTTGATAGTATCTTCCATACGACTCATGTTTGACCTTTCGGTCTCTGTGTTCTAAGGCCATGTCTGTACATGCTAGGCTCGTCAAGTTAACCCTAAGTGTTTTGCATGTGTAAATCTGTCTTACACCCGTTGTATGTGAACGTAAGGATCTATCACACCCGATCATCACGTGGTTCTTCGAAACGACGAACTTTAGCAACGGTGCACAATTAGGGGAGAACACTTCTTGAAATTGTTGTAAGGGATCATCTTATTTACTACCATCATTCTAAGTAAACAAGATGCATAAAACATAATAAACATCACATGCAATTATATAGTAGTGACATGATATGGCCAATATCATATAGCTCCTTCGATCTCCATCTTCGGGGCTCCATGATCATCTTCGTCACCGGCATGACACCATGATCTCCATCATCATGATCTCCATCATTGTGTCTTCATGAAGTTGTCACGCCAACGACTACTTCTACTTCTATAGCTAACGCGTTTAGCAATAAAGTAAAGTAATTTACATGGCGTTCTTCAATGACACGCAGGTCATACAAAAAATAAAGACAACTCCTATGGCTCCTGCCGGTTGTCATACTCATCGACATGCAAGTCGTGATTCCTATTACAAGAACATGATCTCATACATCACAATATATCATTCATCATTCATCACAACTTCTGGCCATATCACATCACATGACAATTGCTACAAAAACAAGTTAGACGTCCTCTAATTGTTGTTGCATCTTTTACGTGGCTGCAATTGGGTTCTAGCAAGAACGTTTTCTTACCTACGAATAACCACAATGTGATTTTGTCAACTTCTATTTACCCTTCATAAGGACCCTTTTTATCGAATCTGCTCCAACTAAAGTGGGAGAGACAGACACCCGCCAGCCACCTTATGCAACTAGTGCATGTTAGTCGGTGGAACCGGTCTCACGTAAGCGTACGTGTAAGGTTGGTCCGGGCCGCTTCATCCCACAATACCGCTGAAGCAAGATAAGACTAGTAGCGGCAAGCAAGTTGACAAGATCTACGCCCACAACAAAATTGTGTTCTACTCGTGCAATAGAGAACTACGCATAAACCTGGCTCCTGATGCCACTGTTGGGGAACGTTGCAGAAAATTAAATTTTTTCCTACGGTTTCACCAAGATCCATCTATGAGTTCATATAAGCAACAAGTCAAGGGAGTGAGTTTGCATCTACATACCACTTGTAGATCGCGTGCGGAAGCGTTCAAGGGAAGGGTGATGATGGAGTCGTACTCGCCGTGATTCAGATCACCGATGACCAAATGCTGAACGGACAGCACCTCCGTGTTCAACACACGTACGGTACAGACAACGTCTCCTCCGTCTTGATCCAGCAAGGAGGAAGGAGAGGTTGAGGAAGACAGCTCCAACGGCAGCACGACGGCGTGGTGTTGGTGGAGAAGCAGCACTCCGGCAGGGCTTCGCCAAGCACGTGACGGAGGAGGGGAGGTGTTGGGGAGGGGAGGGGCTGCACCTTGGGTTGTGTGTTGTAGCCCTCCCCTCACCCCTCTATTTATAGGGGAAAAGGCAAGGGGGGGCGGCGGCCAGGGAGGGGGGACTTGCCCCCCAAGGAAAGGGGGCGCCCCCTCTAGGGTCCCCTCCCCAACCCTAGCTGCATGGGCCCAAGGGAGGGGGTGCCCAGCCTTCCAGGGGCTGGTGCCCTGCTCTACGCAGCCCATGTGGACCACCAAGAGGGGTGGCCCCTCCCGGTGGACCCCTGGAACCCCTCCGGTGGCCCCGGTACAATACCGATATGCCCCAAAACTCTCCGGTGTCCTCATGACAACTTCCCATATATAAATCTTTACCTCCGGACCCTTCCGGAACTCCTCTTGACGTCCGGGATCTCATCCGGGACTCCGAACAACATTCGGTAATCACATACAAGTCTTCCTAATAACCCTAGCGTCACCGAACCTTAAGTGTGTAGACCCTACGGGTTCGGGAGACACGCCGACATGACCGAGACGGCTCTCCGGTCAATAACCAACAACAGGATCTGGATACCCATGTTGGCTCCCACATGCTCCTCGATGATGTCATCGGATGAACCATGAAGTCGAGGATTCAATCAACCCCGTATACTATTCCCTTTATCAATCGGTATGTTACAAGCCCGAGACTGGATCGTCGGTATCCCAATACCTCGTTCAGTCTCGTTACTGGCAAGTCACTTTACTCGTACCGTAATGAATGATCCCGTGACCAAACACTTGGTCACTTTGAGCTCATTATGATGATGCATTACCGAGTGGGCCCAGAGATACCTCTCCGTCATACGGAGTGACAAATCCCAGTCTCGATCTGTGTCAACCCAACAGACACTTTCGGAGATACCTGTAGTGCACCTTTATAGTCACCCAGTTACGTTGTGACGTTTGGTACACCCAAAGCACTCCTACGGTACCCGGGAGTTACACGATCTCATGGTCTAAGGAAGAGATACTTGACATTGGAAAAGCTCTAGCAAAACGAACTACACGATCTTGTGCTATGCTTAGGATTGGGTCTTGTCCATCACATCATTCTCCTAATGATGTGATCCCGTTGTCAATGACATATAATGTCCATAGTCAGGAAACCATGACTATCTGTTGACCAACGAGCTAGTCAACTAGAGGCTCACTAGGGACACGTTATGGTATATGTATTCACACATGTATTACGATTTCCGGATAGTACAATTATAGCATGAATAAAAGACAATTATCATGAACAAGGAAATATAATAATAATGCTTTTATTATTGCCTCTAGGGCATATTTCCAACACTGGATTGCCTCTGGGGCTGATGATGAACAGTTCAGAGGAAGAACAGACTCGCGAGGGGTGTTCTTGAGCTGGTGCTGTGCTCTACTAGGGAAGGATCCGATCCCCTCTACTGTGGTGGCTATATCTATATATAGAGGCCCTGGTCCTCTTCCCAAATATTGAGCGGGAAGGGAGCCAACAACGGCCATTTTGAAGGAGGACAACTAGTACAAGCTATCCTGACTAAAGCTGGTCTTCGAGTACTAAGGGCACTAGTGATGATGCCGTCTTGGGATCCACGGTGATCTCCATCCTACCATCCCGCTGGTCTTGGTCTTATTGCACTGATATGGAAACCTTTGCCTGATGCCTCGATACTCCGCGCCTGCGCTTGCCCCTTTGCACCGAAGAGGAAACGAGGACACTGCGCAGGCTGGCCCCGCCTGGCGCCCGCCTGGTCTTGATCGTCATGGCTTGTGTCACGAGCACCTCGCGAGGTACTCCTTGCCTTGATCTCTCTGCCTCCTCGCGAGCCTTCCTGGCGAGGCCGCCACTGAGGAAGCCTTGTGTCGTCCGCCCCGAGAGGCTTGGCCCCTCGTGAGGTCTTGAACTTGGGTTGATGAAGACGGGCCGTACTGGGCCATTGGTGAGCCACGCCATAGGCCGCAGGCAGGCAAGTCTGGGGACCCCGGCGCGGCTGATATGGATGGTGTTGGCACTGGCCTCCCATGGCCCACTATTGATGATGGCGTCGGCCACGGAGGCACCCATAGTTAGGGCTCCTTAGGATTCACGTCTTTAGTTCCCTGCGAGGAATCGAGAAAACACCCCCTAGGGGCATGTAAAGGGTGCGCGATGTCTTTTGTAGATATTATCCTTATTATGAGGCGATGAAAATGCTTGTCCTGTCCTGGCTCGGTTCCCCCTTTCTAATCTCACGACTACTTGGTGCTCTACGCTGACAGGTCCCGGTCCCCAGGCAGGCTTCAGCCGTCACTGGTATGCCAGATCATGATGCCGTGGTCAAGGCCAGGAGGTGAGCAGCCCGAGGTCCAGTTAGAGCCCTTGAGGTGCGATGCTTAGGAGGTCCCCTTGAGTGCTCAAGCAGCCGTCGAAAGATGAGAAAGGAAGGCAACGTTGCCGTCACAAAGCCGCATCAGGTGGAGGTTTTGTGTCGCATCAATCAGCTATTCCAGGGGCGAGACTTATCTCGAAAGCATGGGGTCGTTCCTTCACTAGGCGCCAGACTTGGACATCGGCAGATGGGGTGCAACTGGTTCAGGCCCTCATGAGCTCCCCTTCTCTTCCCTACACTCTCCTTAGTGCTCTACGTCCTTAGGTCCTGGCCCTCGAGCGAGCTCAGCCGTCGCTGGTATGCCAGGTCGCGATGCCGTGGACAAGGCCAGGGGGTGAGGGCTGGAGAGACAGTAAGAGCTCCTGAGTCGCGATGCTCAGGAGCCCCCCTTTTAACATGCAAGCGGATCGTGCGGGAAAGAAAGAGAGAGCTCGGGGTGCCACCCGCTGGCGACCTCAGGGTGTTCCTGTAAACCAACACGGGAAAAGCACGGGTTGCCATTACGATTGCCAGCCGGCCATTGGTTGCTCCGAGAGAGTGGTGAGGGCACTGAGGGCCTGGTGAGGTGACGCTTGCGGGGCTGCCGCATGCCAGAGCTCGACCATTTAGATTTATCGATGTTGCAGGGATGGACCCATGCACAAGCGCCGTGCCAGCACGAGCGGCTCCAAAGGTAGGTGTCAATCGGGTAGGCGATTATCACAGGCAAGTTAAACATGCAAGCTAAATCAGCTTAAATAGATGCAGGAAGGATACATGCCACTGGGTTAGGCCCGAGCGGCTTGGGGATGATGCAGCCCGAGGGGCGCTCCCAGCTGAAATGGACTCAAAAGATGTCACCTGATACCATTGTAGAGGGGGTGTTGGAGTAGCTGAAGGTGCGCGGTGAAGAGGCCGACCCTCACGAGCCACCGGAGCCCTGAGCCTCAGGAGGTTGTAGGGGTCCACGCGGTTCCTCAAGGACCATCTCCATCTCCGCCAGGACTGCGTGGTGCCTGGCCTCCTAAGCTGCTAGAATGCTCCACAGATGACGCTGGTGAGTGGCAGCCATGTTCGGCAGGCCGAAAGGCATGCGAACGTAGTTGTGCCGCGTATCATCGCAATGTCCCACGCGCGAAGGCCAGAAGCGCTCCTGAGATGCGGCTCGGTTGAGCCCTGGGTAGTCAATGCAGATGCATAGCCTGCCATCCTCGCCTGGATGGGGAGCTACGCCTGGCAGGCGGTGATTGCCGTGTATGACTCTTGATTCTTGAAGCTCCTGAGTGGCCTTGGTGATGAACTCCTGAGGGTTGGGCCTTCCTCGCCCCGTGCCTTCCCGAGGGAAGCGTGCTACGAAGCATGCCTCCAAGTGGTGCCCGAGTGCCTCCCTCGTGATCTTGGCAAAGTCTGAGGCCCTCCAGAAGAGAGCCCCCTAGCCTTGCCCAAGGAGGGCGCCGGGCGTGCCTTCCTATGCGATGGAGGGAGGCGCCCCTTGTACGGGCGCGGATCCTGACGCGACACCTCCGGAGATGCCAACCTCCTGAGGCCTTGAGCTAGGCGATGTATTCTTCTTCTTGGGAACTGCCTCCCGAGGGTTCTCGCCCCTGTTGTCTAGGTCCTCGATCGATGCAGCTTGGAAGGCGCGCTCAAGGGAGCACACCGCATCCTTATCTTCGCAGGGGACTGTGATGATCCCGCCACTTCCCGGCATCTTGAGGACATTGTAGCCATGGTGGGTCACTGCCATGAACTTCGCCAGGGCCGGATACCAGAGGATGGCGTTGTATGGCACGCGAATGTGGGCAACATCAAAGTTGATGTGCTCGGTGCGGTAGTTCTTGCACTGCCCGAAAGTAACAGGGAAGCGGACCTGCCCTATCAGAGTGGTGGAGCCATCTGTAACTCTTGAGAAAGGCTTGGTTGGATGGAGTTGGTCATCCGACACTTGAAGGTTGTTGAACGTCTCGACGGACAGAACGTTGAGCCCTGCACCGCCATCAATGAGGGTCCTGGTAACTTGCATGTTGCTGTTGACTGGGGGCAGAGCATTGGGAGGATGCCAGCCGTAGCCACACACTTGAGTTGATCCGCTGAGTTGAAAGTGATGGCGCACGTGGACCACCTGAGCAGGCGCGTGGCCTCGAGCTAGGGGAGGACTGCATTCACCTCGCGAGCAAACTGCTTGAAGATGCACTGAGAGGCCGGGGCCAGGGCACCGCCCAGGATGCAAGCGATAGCGCGTGGCTCCTGGAAGCCCCCAGCCCCCTCATCCTGGTGGTGGTCATCATTCCTTCTTGGCGGTGGTAGCAGAGGAGGAAGGACTGCGTTACCCTGCGGGCGATCCTTGTGAGGCTGATCCCTCCAAGCCCCCTCGCGAGGCTGGTCCTGCCAGGGATCCTCGCGAGGGCGGTCACACCACTCCTGGCAAGGGCCTCGGTCGTCCCATTGTCCTCTGCCTCTTCCTCCTCCTCGGTCGTAGCCCCGGTCGTTGCGCTCAGAGCATCGACCGATGAGTCCTTCTCGAATGGCTCTGAGCTCCTGGCATTCGTTGGTGTTATGGGTGTAGAGGTTGTAGTAGGAGTAGAATCGGCTACCCTTGGACGACTCTGGCTGGTCCCTGCCGTGCTTCGTGTCTGGTTCTGCTGTGAGCACAGCTGCTCCTTTGCGCTTCACGTCCTTGGCCTTGGCTTTCTTCTCTTCTGGGTCAGCAGCTGGAAGCTCGAGGAGGGAGAGGCGCCCCTCCTCAGCTCTTGCGCACTTGGTCGCCAGGTTGAACAGCTCCAGAGATGTGCACAAATCCTTGTGGATGGCAAGCTCCTCCTTGAACTTGATGTCGCGGACGCCATCGGAGAACGCTGAGATGATGGCCTCCTCAGTCACCTTGGGAATCTTGAGGCGAGTGTTGTTGAAGCGCTGGATGTACTTCTGCAGGATCTCTCAAGGCTGCTTCTTGATGTGGCGCAGGTCACCCACAACCAGAGGACGGTCGCGAGTGCCTTGGAGATTGGCGATGAAACTGCTACGCATCTCGTCCCAAGAGGAGATCGAGCCGGGAAGCAGGTTCAGGAGCGAGGTGCGGGCACCATCCTTGAGCGCCATGGGAAACCAGTTCGCCATGACCTTTTCAGCTCCATTGGCCGCCTCGATGCCCAGCTCATAGAGCTGCAAGAACCCCGCGGGGTCCGCAGTGCCGTCGTAGCAAGGAGGTAGATCTGGCATGAACTTGCCTGGCCAGGCGACGCTGCGCAGCTTGGTGGTGAAGGTGCGGCAGCCTGCGGTGGCCACCAGAGCCTTTTGCAGACGCAGGGCCTGCTCTTGATGGTTCACGCGTGCCGCCACCAGGGCAGCACAGGGTCTTGGCGTGGTGGAGCAGGGAGCACACGAGCGCCTTCATGAGGCCGAGGTATTTCTTAGCAAATCCTTTCATGTCGCGAAGGCGCTGGACACGGTGGGTCTCGTCCAGGGGCCACGCGCCTTTGGGCCAGGGCGCCTTCTTGGGGAGGAGGTGGCGGAGGCATCCCCTGAGCCGCATCGCCCATGCAGGACGGAGGGTGAGGCAGCGAGAGGGACGGTGCAGCAGAGCCCCCCGCGGTGCTGACGAGCTCGGTGATGCAATCGAGCCACTCCTTGTAGAGGTCGTCGACGGGGCGGTAGTGCAGGAGCTCACGTGGGAGCGCGACGAGCGTGAGATGACGAATCGGCTGGAGTTAGCGACGGAGTGGCGGTGCGGCCTTCTCGCCACACCGAGGGATGCAGCGACGTTGCTTGCTGCTTCTTCCCCATCGGGCCGGTGGTGGCGTTGGCGGCAGGCGATGGAGAACGACGAGGAGGCCCACTGACGGGAGCCGTCTAGGTGAGGCGGGCGGCGAGAGCAGCTTAGCGCTCTGCGCGAGCTCGGCGAGCGTCTTCCATGGATGCGACGAAGCGATGGAACACAGAACAATGGAAAGAAGATTCCGGCGCACCCCTACCTGGCGCGCCAAATGTCGGATATCGGGTTCCGGCAAAACCCTTAAGGTTCGAACTCTGGGGTGCGCACAAAGATCTTCTCCCTACCGATCCAAGCCCCAAAACCTCGTCTTGAATCTAAGATACCATGATGAACAGCACAAGAGACACATGGTTTATACAGGTACGGGCCATTGTTGTGGTGTAATACCCTAATTCAGTGTGTGGTGTGGTGGATTGCCTCTAGGGCTTATGATGAACAGTACAGAGGAAGAACAGCCTCGCGAGGGGTGTTCTTGAGCTGGTGCCATGCTCTACTAGGGAAGGATCCGATCCCCTCTACTATGGTGGCTATCTCTATATATAGAGGCCCTGGTCCTCTTCCCAAATATTGAGCGGGAAGGGAGCCAACAACGGCCATTTTGAAGGGGGACAACTAGTACAAGCTATCCGGACTAAAGGTGGTCTACGACTGCCAAAGGCACTGGTGATGACGCCGTCTTGGGCTCCATGGTGATCTCCCTCCTACCGTCCTGCTGGTCTTGGTCTCGTTGCACTGATATGGAAAGCTTTGCCTGATGCCTCGGTACTCCACGCCTGCGCTTGCCCCCTTTGCACCAAAGAGGAAACGAGGACACTGCGTAGGCTGGCACCCTCCTGGCACCCGCCTGGTCTTGATCATCATGGCTTGCGTCACGAGCGCCTTGCGAGGTACTCCTTGCCTTGATATCTCCGCCTCCTCGCGAGCCTGCCTGGTGAGGTTGCCCCTGAGGAAGCCTTGTGTCGTCCGCCCCGCGAGGCTTGGCCCCTCGCGAGGGTCTTGAACTTGGGTTGATGAAGACGGACCGTACTGGGCCATTGGTGAGCCACACCGCAGGCCGCAGGCAGGCAACTCTGGGGACCCCCATTCCCAGAATGCTGACAGCCATGCCGTCTTGCCGGTCTACCGGCGCTTGGCTGCCGGGTCGGCCGCGGGCTCGGTGGCCACGACGAGTCGGTTGTCGTAGCGCTGAGCCGGTTGGTCGGCCTTGCGCTTGTTGTTCTGCTGGTTGTGCTGCTGCCGGCTGCTTTCGCCAGCCGGCTTCGGTGGGGGAACTGGCTATGCTTTGTCGGCTTCATCCATTGCCACCTGGATCTTCCTGGCGGAGTCGACGTTGGCGTACTTGTCCGTCGTAACCATGAGCACGGCCATGGTGGCCGGCTCGGACCACAAGAGCTTGTGCTTGAGGAGGGTGCCATCTCGGCACCCATTGACGAAGTACTGGATCGCTTGAACCTCGTGGATGCCCTCGCAGCTATTCCGGAGCTCGGTCCAGCGTGCGAGGTACTCACGACCGGTTTCTGTTGGCCCCTGCACGCACATGGCGAGTTGGCTTGGGCGGTTGGGTCACCGGTAAGTCCCCGTGAAGTTGTAGAGGAAGGCCTGCTCGAAGTACACCCACGTGTTGACGCTTCCCATCGGCAGACTGTTCAACTAGGTGCGGGCCGACCCTTGGAGCATGAGTGGCGCGTAGCGCACGGCGAGCCAGTGGTTGCCGCCGGTGATGCCGATGGCGGTGGTGTAGTCGGTGAGCCAGTCCTCCGGCTTCACGGTTCTGTTGTACTTGGGGGGTGTCGCGGGGGAGCATGAACACTCTCGGAAAGGGCTCCTCCCGGCTGCGTGGGCTGAAGCACACCGGCCCTACGGCACCGCTCTCCTCCACCTCCAGGGAGAAGGTGAGCTGGATGAGGTGGTGGCGAGCGTCGGTGTCGTCGATGGTGCGTGCGCCGGGTCGGCTGGCGACCGGGCCGCGAGGGGGCTGGTTGGTCGGAGCCGGACGCCGACCGGGCTAGTTAGGTCCACGTCGGTTTTCCAGGGCCGGCTCGTCGCCTAAGCCATTGGCGGCCATCGGGGCCAGGTCGCGCCGAGTCCGGGTGCGGCCGGAGTGCGCCTTGCCGGGTGGTGAGGACGCCATGTGCTGATGATCGCCAGGTCCGGCAGCACGGGCGGAGCCGGATCCCGCCGGCATGGCGAGTTGGTTGAGGCGGTCTTGCTCCACGTTGGCCGCGTTGAGGAGGACATTCATCCGCTTGATGCACTCCTTCAGCTCCTCGCCTATGAGCTAGTCCAGGCCGATTGCGGCTGCCTCGGCAGCGCGCATGTTCTTCGCGGGAGTCTCATAGACGGTCGGGATGGCGCTGAAGGCACGACCGATCTCGCCGCCCCGGGCCCACACATCGGCGACCCGGCTCGGTTTGGCTGCGACAGGAGTGAAGCCATACGCAGTGTTGTGCTCTAGCTGAGCGGAATCCAAGCGATGTTGCGTGGTAGGAAGCGTCTCGGTCAGGTCCAGCAGGTGCTGGCGGACTTCTCGAGCCAGGCCCGGGCCTCGACGACATTTGAGGCGTCGATGTCAGTGCCGATGGGGACGTGTACGCTCTGCATCACAGTGCACAACAGGTTGGGTGAGGCGGCCCGAACCGCTTCGACCTTGTCTTAGGCGGACTTCCTCACTGCGCCTGACGAGGAAGAGGCGTCGGTTCCGGTGACGAAGACCTCCACATGGACGTCCATTGCCCCGGCGACAGTGCTTGGGTACTCATCGGCCGCAGGTGCATCGGAGATGCGTAGTACGGTGAAGGAGGCAGTGACCGTGTCGATGGCATCATCTGCCAGCGCGACGGGCTCATCGGAGTCGGAGAGAAGCCCCGTCTGAAGCATGCTCCCGGCCAGGACCTCTTGCTGCCCCACGATGGGCGCCAACTGTCATGATGGGCGCACGGCAGATGCCATGGGATGGCTATAGAGAGGAGGAGGCTCGAGGGCACTGGTGGGCTCCAGAGGCGAGGTTGGCATGAGCGAGCACGGGACGCGAGACATACCCAGGTTCGGGGCTCTCCGGAGAGATAATACCCCTAGTCCTGCCGAGTGTGGTTTATATGCAACAGTACAGAGTTACTCCTAGAGCTATGTGGACGAAGAAGGATGACTGGCCAAGGCTTAGGCTGCTCCTTCTTCCTAGGTGTGTTGTACTGATCAGATGGCTATTTTCCTGTGTGCATGCCCGTATGAATGAGGGCTCCTAGGGTGTTTTATAGGCCAACCCCCTAGGGGTACAATGGTAATGCTACAAGGTCGTAGGGCCGGGTCGTCTGCATCTGGGGACCCGGGGCTGGGACCCGTCGGGTGCCTTTGGTTCGCCGGGTTCCCCTAGGTGCAGGCCCCGCTTGCCTAGGGGAACTGTTCGTCGTCTTGTCGATCATCAGGGAGTGGCCGAGTCGAGTCAGGTACAGTGGCGCTCCGTCAGGTCGCCGCTTGCTGGCGTTAGTGGAAACAATGGGGGCACTATTGCCACGCCGGTCCTGGTCAGCGGGTAGGTGAGGGGCACTGTTGCCACACTCGGGCTGACCAGAGGCATGTGATGAGGATACAGACCTGGGGTAGGGTCATAGGCCTGACCTATACGTCCTACCCAAGGTCACTACCCAAGAAGACAAGAAGTTCAAGAGGCAGCATGAGACCCCCGGTTGAAGATGTCGAGTGCAATCCACTCGACATCATGCCACTCGGGAGTCTTCCTACTTACTGTCACTCGACCGTTGAGAGAATCACTCGACCTCTCGAAGACTAGGAGTCATTCAGCATAGCAACGGGCAGGCATTCACTCCATAGTCTTTAAGGTCATTAACAACACTTAAGGATGGCGTTACCAATAACGCCCTCACTTTATGTACATAAAGTCCCTTGTAATGGAGGGCGGAGAGGGTCCTGGCGAACTCTATATAATCCACCCCCCTCCCCTGGAACAAGGGTTCGCACCCCCTGTAACATCACACATATAATCCAATCGACCACCGAGACGTAGGGCTGTTACTTCCTCCGAGAAGGGCCTGAACTCGTAAAACCCGTGTGTACACCTTCACCATAGCTGAGATCTTGCCTCTCCATACCTACCCCCCTTTCTACTGCCAGCCTTAGAACCACGACAGTTGGCACCCAGCGTGGGCAGGTGTCTTAGCGACTCGTTGGTGAAGTTGCAAGTTTTTCCGATCATCATCATGGTTTCCGGCGGCGGATTGGCTGAGGGACGCGAGATCCGACTCAGGACGCTCGTTTTCGTCACCGACGACTCACCGTGGCTTCAGGAAGCTCCCCTTGACATAGAGGCGAGCGACAACACACTTTCACGCATGCGTTCGCGACGTCCTTCTCCGGCAGCCGTCGACCCAGTATCAGTCAGCTCCGATGGTGTCTTCCCTCCCCGCTGTTCGCCGCCGCAAGGGATCCGGTTGATCGTGGCTTCAGTGGTGGGTGAAGCACGTGGTAGCTCGGCGGTCGGCCACCCATCAAGTTGCGGCAACCGAGCCCGATGAAACTCTCCACAGCATGTTCGATCTGTCGACTGGCTCCACGGAGACTGCATCTGAGTGCGATAGCACGACCCTGCGGCTGAAGTCTTGATGGTCGATGGTCCGTGTGGTCCACCTGGCTTCCATCGCGAAGACGACGAAGATGGTGGCGGCGATCCGTCGCGCGTCCATGAGGAATATCATCCCGAACCCCTTTCTTCGCAGCAGATGGAAGAACTTCGTCGCTGCAACATGGATGCACTCCACATGCCCATGGTTGGAGAAACCCCCAAGGCTCAGCCTTGGAGGAGGCGCGCTTGGCTAATTTGGCTGAGCACACTCGACTGGAGAACCTGCAGCCTGCTATCGACGAGCGGGCTCGGGAGCGGGTCCCTGAGTCCAGTCGACGGCAGCTTTTCCCGCCTCCACCTATGGTATACCGTACTCCGATTCAGAACCTCACAGCTGCGGCCCGAATAGCAAAGTCGATCCAACCTTCCCAGTCGGAGGCTAGCAGAGGGTTGATGCAGATCGGGGCCTTGCTCCGAGCAGCAGGAGAGAAGAACACTACAGTGTCTCTGTCGCGGAATACGATTCACAGCAGCATGAAGGCCGTGGACAATATGATCGTCAGATCGACCACGACAATCGTTGTCGAGTGCCTACGCCTCCTCCGAGGAGTGCGTCATATGTGCCTCGGCAGAATGATGATAGACGTCGTCACAGTGACAAGCGCAGAGCACCGGTCGACCCAAGGGAGCCAGGCTTCGATGCAAGATCCATTCTTGTTCAAGTCCTGGTCGACTGGAACAGAGCGCATAGAGAAGACCCTGGCAGAGATCGTCCAAGTGGCAGCAGATTGCATGTTTCAGGTCCAGAGTGTTTCAGCAGAGCCATCAGGGCGGCAGTGATTCCTCCCAACTTCAGGTTGGCAACCGGAGTCAGTAAGTTCACTAGAGAATCCAAGCCCGAAACTTGGCTTGAGGATTACCGAGTGGCTGTGCAGATTGGAGGTGAAAACGATGAAATAGCAATGAAGCATCTCCCTCTTATGTTGGGAGGGTCGGCCCGAGCGTGGTTCACTCAGTTGACTCCAGGCAGTATACATAGTTGGGAAGAGATGGCTCGAGTGTTCGTCAGAACTTTTGAGGGCACGTGCAAGTGACCAGCAGGATTGCCCGAGTTGTAGCATTGTGTGTAGAAGCCGAGTGAGACTTTGAGGGAATTCGTTCAGAGGTGGACCACTTTGCATCACACCGTTGAAAATGTACCAGAGCACCAAGCAGTGTGCGCCTTCAAGGAAGGCGTCAAATACAGAGAGTTGGTCCTGAAATTCAGTCGGACTAGAGATATGACTCTGGCTTGGATGATGCAGAGAGCCACCCAGTACGCTCACAGAGAAGAAGAGGATCGACTCGGTAGTGGGAAGAGTAAGCCAGTCGGCCAAGAGGCCGGTGGAGGTAATAACAATCGGAGACAGAAGCATAAGGCGGAGCCAGCGGCACCCGGTGAGATTGCAGCAGTGGCTCAAGGAAAGTTTAAGGGAAAACCTAAAGGGCCCTGGCCCCCTAAGAAGGTAAAGGATCAAGCAGGGAATGATGTGTTGGATTTACCATGTCACATCCACACGAAGAAAGATGAAGAAGGGAATTTGATCTACCCTAAGCATACCACTCTGCAATGTGGACTCCTGATCCAGCAGTTCCGAGAAAAATAGCCCAATGAGAAGGATAAAGAGTCGGACAAAGATGAGCATGAAGAGGAAGATGACGGTTATCCAAAAGTCAATAACACCCTCATGATTTTTGTAGATCTTGAAAGCAAGAGTCGGTTGAAAGTCATCAACACAGAAGTGAATATGGTTGCTCCGGCGACGAAGACCACATACCTGAAATGGTCTCAAACAGCCATCACATTCGACCAGTCTGGCCATCCTGCTCGCGTGGCCACCCCCAGGAGGCAAGCACTGGTGGTCGACCCCATGGTCGGAGGCACTCGACTGACTAAAGTGCTGATGGACGGTGGTAGCTGTCTGAATATCCTCTATGCTGAAACCTTGAAGGGGATGGGCATTTCGATGTCCAAACGTAGCGAGAGTAATAGGAGTTTCCATGGTGTTATCCCCGGAAATAAAGCCAAATCACTTGGCCAGATCGCTCTCGACGTGGTTTTCGGTGATTCCAAGCATTACCGTAAGGAAAAGTTGACATTTGAAGTCGTGGATTTTCAGAGTGTTTATCATGCCATTTTGGGGAGGCCTGCATATGCACGTTTTATGGATCGACCATGTTACGTGTACCTCAAGTTGAAGATGCCTGGCCCCAAAGATGTGATCACAGTTACTGGCAATTGGCAGAAGGCGGAGGAATGCTTCCAGAAAGGTTCCAAAATTGCTGTTGCGCATATGGCAGCTGTTGAACTTCAAGAATATCAGAAGAATGCAGATCCGAGTGATTTCCTCTGAGCCAAGAAGCCTGCCACAGATTCTGCATTTCAGTCGTTTGGTGAAACGAAGACGATTCATATTCACCCGACCGATCCCAATGCCGCACTGACTCATATTTCAACGACGCTCGATAGCAAATAGGAAGAAGCGCTCATCCAGTTCCTTCGTGAGAACTGGGACATCTTTGCATGGAAACCCTCTCACATGCCGGGTGTACCCAGAGGACTGGCTGAGCATCGTTTGCATGTCGACCCCAAGGCAAAACCCATCAAAGAGCACCTTCGGCGGTCCGCCGTGCAGAAGTGGAAAGCAATCGACGAGGAAGTGGCTCAGCTGCTAGCAGCAGAGTTCATCCAAGAGATCTATCACTTCGAGTGGCTTGCCAATGTAGTCATGGTCCCTAAGAAGGACGATTCACTTCGTATGTGCATTGATTTCAAGCGTATCAATCGGACCTGCCCGAAAGATCACTTCCCTCTCCCCCGCATCAATCAGATTGTCGACTCGACTGTGAGGTGTGAGCGCTTGTCTGTTTTAGATGCATATTTCGGGTATCATCAGATCCGACTGTTTGGTCCCGATGAAATAAAAACAGCCTTCATCACCCCATTCGGGTGCTTTTGCTATGTCACCATGCCTTTTGGTCTTAAAAATGACAGAGCCACATTCATGACAATGATTCAGAAGTGCCTGCTCACTCAAATCATTCGGAATGTGGAAGCATACATGGATGACATTGTGGTTAAATCTCGCAAAGGTTCCGACCTATTGACTGACCTCGTAGAAACCTTTGCCAACCTCAGGTAGTATGATATCAAGCTTAATCCGTCAAAATGCACGTTCGGAGTTCCAGGAGGAAAGTTACTTGGTTTTCTCGTTTCTGAACGAGGGATCGACGCCAATCCAGAAAAATTTATACCATCCTCCGAATGAAACGCCCTGACTGCCTTGAGTCGATTCATTTCTTGTCTCGGTGAAAAGGCCTTGCCTCTTTACCGACTGATGAAGAAATCTGATAAGTTCGAGTGGACCGAGGAAGCTGATGCAGCATTCGCAGAACTCAAAACCCTGCTTTCCACCCAGCCGGTGCTCGATGCACCAATCAGCAAAGAGCCTTTACTGCTTTATATTGCAGCCACTGGACAAGATGGCAGTACAGTACTTACGGTCGAGCGAGTAGAGGAAGGAAAAGCTTACAAGGTTTAGCACCCAGTTTATTATCTCTCCGAAGTTTTGACTCCATCCAAGCAACGATATCCTCATTATCAGAAGCTTGTTTATGGAATATACATGACCATGAAGAAGGTTGCGCATTACTTCTCTAATCGCTCCATTACAGTCGTCAGCGACGCACCATTATCTGAGATTCTGAATAACAGAGATGCAACTGGTCAAGTGGCAAAATGGGCGATTGAACTCCTTCCATTGGATATCATGTTTGAGGCAAAGAAAGCTATCAAGTCCCAAGCAATCGCAGATTTCCTTGCCGAGTGGATTGAGCAGCAACTACCGACTCAAGTTCACTCGGAGCATTGGACTATGTTCTTTGATGGCTCCAAGATGCTGAATGGATCAGGTCCTGGGGTAGTATTGGTGTCCCCCCATGGAGAGAAGCTTAACTATGTTCTCGAGATTCATTTTGATTCCTCCAATAGTGAAGCGGAATATGAAGCACTTTTATATGGGTTGTGTATGGCCATTTCACTCGGCGTCCATCGCCTTATGGTATACGGCGACTCAGATTTGGTGGTTAATCAAGTGATGAAGGAATGGGATGTCAGAAGCCCAACCATGACTGGTTATTGCAATGTTGTGAGAAAGTTGGAAAAGAAGTTTGAAGGATTGGAGCTTCACCATATACCCTGATTGAAAAATCAAGCTGCAGATGAGTTGGCAAAGAGAGGTTCAAAGAGAGAGGCCATTCCCCGCAATGTGTTCTTGGAACATATTCATTCACCTTCAGTTCAGGAAGATCCTTTCACCGAAGAGTCGCCACATCCCAAGAGCGCCACAGATCCGACTGAAGTCGAAATCCCAGCCGTGGTCGACTTGGTCATGGAGGTTTTGGTCATTGCTCCTAACTGGACAGTGCTGTACATTGCATACATTCTTAGGAAAGAACTTCCAGAGGATGAAGAAGAAGCCCGACAGATCGTCCGATGATCTAAGGCCTTTACTGTGATAAAAGGACAGTTGTTCAGAGAAAGTGTAACTGGGGTCTGCCAGAAGTGCATCACGCCAGAAGAAGGCCAAATAATCCTCAATGATATTCACTCGGGTTCCTGTGGTCACCATGCGTCCTCTCGGACCATCGTGGCCAAAGCATACCGAGCCGGATTTTACTGGCCACGGGCCAATGAGATGGCTAAGGAAATAGTGGACAAGTGTGAAGGCTGTCAGTTTTACTCCAACATGTCCCATAAACCTGCGTCCGCCCTGAAGACAATTCCACTCGTCTAGCCTTTTGCTGTCTGGGGATTGGACATGGTTGGACCTCTGAGGACTGGTAGGAGGGGATTCACTCATGTGCTGGTAGCAATCGACAAGTTCACCAAATGGATCGAAGCCAAGCCCATAAAAAACCTTGAAGCAAGTACAGTTGTGAGTTTCATTAGGGAACTGATATTCAGATATGGCGTTCCACACAGCATCATCACAGATAACGGCTTAAACTTCGACTCTGATGAATTCAGAACCTTTTGTGCTTCCCAAGGCACGAGGGTTGACTACGCTTTGGTCGCTCATCCTTAGTCGAATGGGCAAGCTGAGCGAGCAAATGGATTGATTCTCAAAGGACTAAAACCCCGGTCGATGTGTGACCTCAAGCATGCAGCAGGGGCTTCGGTCGACGAGCTCCCGTCAGTACTTTGGGGATTGAGGACAACTCCTAATCGGTCGACTGGACGGACTCCTTTCTTCTTAGTCTACGGAGCCGAAGATGTACTCCCGAGTGATTTGCTCCACAACGCGCCTCGAGTGGATCTCTTCTCAAAAGAGGAAGCAGAGCAGGCTCGACAAGATGCAGTCGATCTCCTGGAAGAAGAAAGAGAGATGGCCTTGATCCGGTCGACCATTTATCAGCAAGACTTGCGTCGATTCCATGCCAGAAACGTAAGGGGTTGGGCATTTCAAGGAGACCTAGTTCTTCGAGTGGACAAACAGAAACCACACAAGCTCTCTCTTGCCTGGGAAGGCCCTTTCGTCGTCACCAAAGTGCTCCACATCAGAGTGTATCGTCTCTTCAACGTCGAGCACAACAAAGATGAGCCACGCACCTGGAATGGGGAACTGCTCCGCCCTTTTTACTCTTAAGTATTTAGAGCTAATGAGATGTAATAAGAAGTACCCTTTAGTTTGATTATCAAAAGACATGATTTTACATTCTTCTGAATGATTGTTATTCATTTTTTACATGTTCCAAAATCCCCCAGTGGGTGCATTAGCTGCGAATCCGTTTCGCCTAAGTCGAAGAGAAAAAAATCCTACCGAGTGGTGAACCTGCCTCTCACTCGGTGGCTTAGCTGCAGTCCAGTACTTGCCTAAGTTTGAAAAATCCTACCGAGTGGTGAGCCAACCTCTCACTCGGGGGCTTAGCTGCAGTCCAGTACTCGCCTAAGTAATAAAAAATCCTACCGAGTGGTGAGCCTGCCTCTCACTCGGGGGCTTAGCTGCAGTCCAGTACTCACCTAAGTAATAAAAAAATCCTATCGAGTGGTGAGCCT
>NC_041381.1:243556018-243556845 GCF_002162155.2 Triticum dicoccoides
AAGAAGAAGGACGAGATTGTGAGAGCAATCTTTCCGCTCGAAGGCTTAGGTGCAGTCCAGTACTTGCCTAAGTTTGAAAAATCCTACCGAGTGGTGAGCAATCCTCCCACTCGGAGGCTTAGCTGCAGTCCAGTACTTTCCTAAGTTTGAAAATTCCTACCGAGTGGTGAGCAATCCTCCCACTCGGAGGCTTAGCTGCAGTCAGTCCTCGCCTAAGTTTGAAAAATCCTACCGAGTGGTGAGCCAACCTCTCACTCGGGGGCTTAGCTGTAGTCTAGTACTCGCCTAAGTAATAAAAAATCCTACCGAGTGGTGAGCTTGCCTCTCACTCGGGGGCTCAGTGCAGTCCAGTACTCACCTAAGTAATAAAAAAATCCTATCGAGTGGTGAGCCTGCCTCTCACTCGGGGGCTTAGCTGCAGTCCAGTACTTGCCTAAGTTTAAAAAGTCCTACCAAACGGTACGGGTCAGCCATGCCCCCCCCAGGGTTGCACCGTCAAGAAGAAGGATGAGATTGTGAGAGCAATCTTTCCGCTCGAAGGCTTAGGTGCAGTCCAGTACTTGCCTAAGTTTGAAAAATCCTACCGAGTGGTGAGCAATCCTCCCACTCAGAGGCTTAGCTGCTGTCCAGTACTGGCCTAAGTTTTAAAAATTCTATCGAGTGGTGAGAAATCCTCCCATTCGGAGGCTTAGCTGCAGTCAGTACTCGCCTATGTTTGAAAAATCCTACCGAGTGGTGAGCCAACCTCTCACTCGGGGGCTTAGCTGCAGTCCAGTACTCGCCTAAGTAATAAAAAATCCTACCGAGTGGTGAGCCTGCCTCTCACT
>NC_041381.1:243556855-243557736 GCF_002162155.2 Triticum dicoccoides
AAATTCCTACCGAGTGGTGAGCAATCCTCCCACTCGGAGGCTTAGCTGCAGTCAGTCCTCGCCTAAGTTTGAAAAATCCTACCGAGTGGTGAGCCAACCTCTCACTCGGGGGCTTAGCTGCAGTCTAGTACTCGCCTAAGTAATAAAAAATCCTACCGAGTGGTGAGCATGCCTCTCACTCGGGGGCTCAGCTGCAGTCCAGTACTCACCTAAGTAATAAAAAAATCCTATCGAGTGGTGAGCCTGCCTCTCACTCGGGGGCTTAGCTGCAGTCCAGAACTCGCCTAAGTTTAAAAAGTCCTACCAAACGGTAAGGGTCAGCCATGCCCCCCCGGGGTTGCACCGTCAAGAAGAAGGACGAGATTGTAAGAGCAATCTTTCCGCTCGAAGGCTTAGGTGCAGTCCAGTACTTGCCTAAGTTTGAAAAATCCTACCGAGTGGTGAGCAATCCTCCCACTCGGAGGCTTAGCTGCAGTCTAGTACTGGCCTAAGTTTGGAAAATCCTACCGAGTGGTGAGCAATCCTCCCACTCGGAGGCTTAGCTGTAGTCAGTACTCGCCTATGTTTGAAAAATCCTACCGAGTGGTGAGCCAACCTCTCACTAGGGGGCTTAGCTGTAGTCTAGTACTCGCCTAAGTAATAAAAAATCCTACCGAGTGGTGAGCTTGCCTCTCACTCGGGGGCTCAGCTGCAGTCCAGTACTCACCTAAGTAATAAAAACATCCTATCGAGTGGTGTGCCTGCCTCTCACTCGGGGGCTTAGCTGCAGTCCAGTACTCGCCTAAGTTTAAAAAGTCCTACCAAACAGTACGGGTCAGCCATGCCCCCCCCCCCGGGTTTGCACCGTCAAGAAGAAGGACGAGATTGTGAGAGCAATCTTT
>NC_041381.1:243557746-243559984 GCF_002162155.2 Triticum dicoccoides
AAATTCCTACCGAGTGGTGAGCAATCCTCCCACTCGGAGGCTTAGCTGCAGTCAGTCCTCGCCTAAGTTTGAAAAATCCTACCGAGTGGTGAGCCAACCTCTCACTCGGGGGCTTAGCTGCAGTCTAGTACTCGCCTAAGTAATAAAAAATCCTACCGAGTGGTGAGCATGCCTCTCACTCGGGGGCTCAGTTGCAGTCCAGTACTCACCTAAGTAATAAAAAAATCCTATCGAGTGGTGAGCCTGCCTCTCACTCGGGGGCTTAGCTGCAGTCCAGAACTCGCCTAAGTTTAAAAAGTCCTACCAAACGGTAAGGGTCAGCCATGCCCCCCCGGGGTTGCACCGTCAAGAAGAAGGACGAGATTGTAAGAGCAATCTTTCCGCTCGAAGGCTTAGGTGCAGTCCAGTACTTGCCTAAGTTTGAAAAATCCTACCGAGTGGTGAGCAATCCTCCCACTCGGAGGCTTAGCTGCAGTCTAGTACTGGCCTAAGTTTGGAAAATCCTACCGAGTGGTGAGCAATCCTCCCACTCGGAGGCTTAGCTGTAGTCAGTACACGCCTATGTTTGAAAAATCCTACCGAGTGGTGAGCCAACCTCTCACTAGGGGGCTTAGCTGTAGTCTAGTACTCGCCTAAGTAATAAATAATCCTACCGAGTGGTGAGCTTGCCTCTCACTCGGGGGCTCAGCTGCAGTCCAGTACTCACCTAAGTAATAAAAACATCCTATCGAGTGGTGTGCCTGCCTCTCACTCGGGGGCTTAGCTGCAGTCCAGTAATCGCCTAAGTAATAAAAAATCCTACTGAGTGGTGAGCCTGCCTCTCCTCGGTGGCTTAGCTACAGTCCAGTACTCACCTAAGTAATAAAAAAATCCTATTGAGTGGTGAGCCTACCTGTCACTCGGGGGCTTAGCTGCAGTCCAGTACTCGCCTAAGTTTAAAAAGTCCTACCAAACGGTACGGGTCAGCCATGCCCCCCCCCCCGGGGTTGCACCGTCAAGAAGAAGGACGAGATTGTGAGAGCAATCTTTCCGCTCGAAGGCTTAGGTGCAGTCCAGTACTTGCCTAAGTTTGAAAAATCCTACCGAGTGGTGAGCAATCCTCCCACTCGGAGGCTTAGCTGCAGTCCAGTGCTGGCCTAAGTTTGAAAATTCCTACCGAGTGGTGAGCAATCCTCCCACTCGGAGGCTTAGCTGCAGTCAGTCCTCGCCTAAGTTTGAAAAATCCTACCGAGTGGTGAGCCAACCTCTCACTCGGGGGCTTAGCTGCAGTCTAGTACTCGCCTAAGTAATAAAAAATCCTACCGAGTGGTGAGCATGCCTCTCACTCGGGGGCTCAGCTGCAGTCCAGTACTCACCTAAGTAATAAAAAAATCCTATCGAGTGGTGAGCCTGCCTCTCACTCGGGGGCTTAGCTGCAGTCCAGAACTCGCCTAAGTTTAAAAAGTCCTACCAAACGGTAAGGGTCAGCCATGCCCCCCCGGGGTTGCACCGTCAAGAAGAAGGACGAGATTGTAAGAGCAATCTTTCCGCTCGAAGGCTTAGGTGCAGTCCAGTACTTGCCTAAGTTTGAAAAATCCTACCGAGTGGTGAGCAATCCTCC
The DNA here is from genome assembly GCF_002162155.2 of Triticum dicoccoides. Lineage (NCBI taxonomy): Eukaryota > Viridiplantae > Streptophyta > Magnoliopsida > Poales > Poaceae > Triticum > Triticum dicoccoides. Next base: position 243,559,347 of record NC_041381.1, read on the forward strand.
CACTCGGAGGCTTAGCTGCAGTCCAGTACCGGCCTAAGTTCGAAAAATCCTACCGAGTGGTGAGCAATCCTCCCACTCGGAGGCTTAGCTACAGTCCAATACTCGCCTAAGTTTGAAAAATCCTACCGAGTGGTGAGCAATCCTCCCACTCGGAGGCTTAGCTGTAGTCTACTACTCGCCTAAGTTTGAAAAATCCTACCGAGTGGTGAGCAATCCTCCCACTCGGAGGCTTTGCTGCAGTCCGATACTCGCCTAAGTTTGAAAAATCCTACCGAGTGGTGAGCAATCCTCCCACTTGGAGGCATAGCTGTAGTCCAGTACTCGCCTAAGTTTGAAAAATCCTACCGAGTGGTGAGCAATCCTCCCACTTGGACGCTTAGCTACAGTCTAGTACTCGCCTAAGTTTAAAAAAATCCTACCGAGTGGTGAGCAACCCTCCCGTTCGGAGGCTTAGCTGCTGTCAAGTACTCGCCTAAGTTCGAAATCCCTCCCGAGTGTAAATTGATCTTCTCACACGGGGACTTAGCAAAGTGCCGGCCGGTCACGATCCCCACTCCGGATTTGTACCATCAAGAAGAAGGACGAGATTGAGCGTGTCGCCAAGGCGAACCACTCTCAGGAACGCCAAGACCATTGCT
>NC_041381.1:243560027-243569762 GCF_002162155.2 Triticum dicoccoides
CACCGGGGGCTGCACCGTCAAGAAGAAGGACGAGATTGTGCGCACTGTCAAAGGCCCATCCAACGTTTGGCACCAAAGAAGACGGCTGACAGGAACGTCAAGACCATTGCTGAGTGCCTTGCTGATGAGCTAATCGATGCTGCTCAAGGTTCGTCCAACTGGTCGACTGCTGATTCTTCTTCAGAAACTGCTTCAAGCAAACAGAAACCAATCCGAGAGAAGAATGAATTTTGCTTGAAGATAAGTGCAACGTATTCAAAGATAAACAAAAAGCTTCCTAACCGTAGATTAAAGTACTCGGGCGTCAAGCCCGAAGGAGTTTTAACGATTACGAAATCACTCGGCATTCCGAGGCAAATAAAGGTGAAGCATAACGTTTTCAATCACTCGGCCAGAGAAGGACTGGCCGGATCGCAGAAGCTGTCGAGGTTGATGCTGTCGGCAATACGAGTGGCTGCCTCAAGGAAGGTGTCCATGAAGGACTAGAAGGAGTGCTTCTTAGTATTCGCTACCTTGAGAGCAGCCAACTTGTCTTCCTTAGCCTCCTTGAAGTGCACTCGCACCAATGACAAGGCGACGTCAGCACCACAACGAGCAGAAGACTTCTTCCACTCTTGCACTCGGCGTGGGATCTGATTAAGTCGAGTCATCAGTGACTCGAGGTCTTGAGAAAGTTCCGCCTAAGGCCAGAGTTCAGCATCCACTCGGGTCATCGCCGCCTTCAGTCGAGCCAGATAAGAAACTGCACCATCCAAGCGTGACTCCAATCGCAGCAGATTCATTGCAACGTCATATTTTATGGGACAATTGATGGGGTCAAGACCTGTCTCGACCCGCCCAATTTTAGCTTCAAAGTCCTGACACAGTTCTGTCCCATCGCGAAAAACGATGAGTCGATAGTATAACAACAAACTTCAGTCGACGACAAATTGACCAGTCGAATGATCATACCTTCAAGCTTTAGAACAAGTTTCGCGGCAAGTTGTTCCAGATAAGACTCTAGCTTGTGTGTCTTGGCTTTGAGGCCGCCGACTTCTGTGGTCAGTTTTTCCTTGTCCTTCCTCAGCTGCTCGACTTCTTGATTAGCTTCCGAGATGGTGGCCTTCAACTTCGCGTTCTCCTCCTCCAATTTGCCAACTGAAGCCAGCTTCTGGTCCGCAAGCTTTGTCTTCTCACGTGCTTCTTTCTGAGAAGCAGCAAGGTCCAGGTCCTTCTTCTTCAAAGCCTCCTTCATCCTCTCTAAAGAAAAAACACTCTTCAGACGAGCCTGAAGTTGGTGATTTTCACTACGTACATCTGCTTGTGTGAAGTCACTCAGTTCAAAGAGACTAAAAGAAAAAGCAGTGCAAAGTGCGAGCTACAAAACAGAGAAGGCAGTCGAATGATTACCTCCCATGATGGCTGTCTCTTGTTGAGCAGTCTTGAGATTCTTCTTTACAAGTTCGAGGTCAAGTTCAACACTGATATGCTTCTTCTTTAACTTGGAAAGACGAGCTCGAAGATCACAAGACCTCTGCAGTCAGCAAGAGAGATATGTCAGTCGACAGAAATAAGAGACAGTGACAGGGAAACGTTACTCTAAGACTACTTCCGAATCAAATATTCAACAGTAGTCTCGGGGACTACACCAGTGGGTGCACTTAGCATGCCCCCACTGGTTCAGATCAACACTCAGCAGGGTTTGCCCAGCATGAGTTCAAAAAAGAGAGTACATGATTAGACCTCAATCGACTGCCACCATTAGACCGTGGTCTCAGAGACTACACCCAGTGGGTGCACTCGACGTGCCCCCACTGATTCGAACAATTTACTGAGACTCGGCTCAAGGCGAGCGAAGTGGAAAATTTCATAAACTCTAAACAAAGGAACACCCCAGTGGGTGATCAGATATAAAGCAACACTCAAAAGTTCAGTTGGAGTTTTGCTGACCTGAACATTGGCTGAAGGGCAGTGCTGGCATTGTAAGCCACCTGGCTAGCTTCATGCATCACCTTCACCTGCTCCATGACAAGGTTCAACTGACGAAGAGCTTCCCTAGCGGCGCCCGGCGAGTCGTCTGGGGTCTGATACGCGGCAAAGAGTGATGGCTCCAAGGTAGTCGAAGCAGTTACCGGGTCGGACGAGTGGAGTTGCACCGGAGTGGTAGGAGTCTGTGCAGTCGATCCCGACAGACGATCAGTCGTCAGCGTGCTGGAGAATGTGACATTGGTCCGAACCGTCCCTATTGAACATTCGACCACCGCCTCAACCGTCGGGGTCGACTAAGGGACTTGGATTTCAAGCCTCCTCCTACTCGAGCTTCCACTCTTCTTCCTCCTCTCCTGTAGAGGCGCTTCTTCTTCCTCGTCATCAGGGAGCACAATGATTTCTTGCGGAGCTACAGGAAGATAGAAATATCAAATATTCAGCCGATTGACTACCCACTCGACTAAATGAAACTTGGTCGAACGGACTTACCAGCCCGAGAGGTGGCTTCCTCGTCTCCTGGTGCCTTATCGACATCCATGTCAGTAGCAGCAGAGGTGGGACTAGAAAGATACATAATCCAAGTGGTCAGAATAGAAATTTCAGTCGGTCTGTATAAACACAAGCATGATACTCACCCCGAAGCCAATGGGACATCCATCTTGATCCGCGGCAAAGTCTTCCGAGTCTTGGAAGGTGCAACCTTGGGCTACTTGGCGATCTTCTCCGTCGGCTCCGGGGTCGACGTCTGAGTGCGCTTCTGACCATGGGTACTCGGAGCCACGTTCTTCCCGCGACCGCCCGCCGGGTCGTGTTGCTGCTTGGATCGGTGCTCGGAACGCGGTGGCGAATCGACCTCTTCCTCGTCGTCCGACTCCTCACTCTCCTCCTCCTCCTCTTCATCGGAAGACTCCCAGTCACCACTCTCTTCCGCGCTAGCCTCTCCCTCCTGGCCTTGTTCGAGAGCTTGTCCCCCATTGGGCATCGAGTACATCTCGGTGAAAACCTACAAGACAAAAAATCAAGTAAAAGTCAATCGACATAAAGTGCAATCGGAACATATGTGCCAAGCAGTCAGAATAAAAAGGCATACATTGTCGGGTGGATTGTCGTCTCTGAAAGGGATGACTCGCCTGGATCCTCTAGGATTGTCCTGATTGCCTGTGATACTCCTCAACCACATGGTCACGGTCTCGGACGGCATTTCCTCCGGGTGGACCCGAGCGATGTCTTCTGGTCCAGAGTACAACCACATAGGATGATCACGGGCCTGGAGAGGCTGGATGCGTCTACTGAGGAACACTTCCAGCAGATCCAGGCCGGTAACACCCTCATTGATAAGCTGAACCACTTTCTCTACCAGCATCTTCATCTCCACATTCTCAGCAGCGGTCACTTTGAGTGGAGAAGGAGTTTGGACGTGGTCGAATGTGAAGTGGGCGGTGAGGACCGTCAATTCTGGGCCACTGTACACATCTACGGTAGGGGTCTAGCGCCCGAACGCCCCTACAGGTTCACCGGAAGAACAACTTCCTTCGAGCCACAAGCCATCCAGCTAGCTGCTCGAGAAGCTATAGTTCAACTTCGGCAGTTGTCGCCCAGAGTTAACTGTCGCTCGTTCTACTAGTACCCCAGGCGCGAAGGGTATGGTAGACCACCCCAAGTTGCCAGCGGAGACCACGAGACAGATCCCGTGTTGTTGCACCTAGTGCGCTATGTAAGTGCACTAGAGGCATTGATTGATCAGATCACTATTGATCCGATCGCAGCTCGAGGAGAGCTGGTTCGCCGAGCCCTGGCAAGCAGGGAAGCCGAGTCCGACGCCGACAACCCAGTCGTGCTGTTTGGACACCCGATCGAGACCCTGAGGTCCACCAGCGGCCAAAGTGTATTGATGACCCCAGAAGTGCTTCGTCACCTTTTGGGAGCACACTCCAATGGGATTGTGGCAAACAATCCCCGTGATGGTCATCATTGCTACCCTGACCCTGCTGTTCCTCTGCCATCTCTGACTAATCCCGACAGTGAGACCCGTGGAGAAGCCTCGACATCCACCAGACACGCCCGTTTAGACGTAAACAAGGTAGACTAAGCTGTACGAGTAGTGCCGAGTCTCAGTGTATCCTCGCTTTGTAATCGTGCGACCTTTTATATAAACGCAGCCTGTCGTTGTGCCTCCGTTTTAATAGTAGCCTTGCCTATTTTGTCAGCGGATAGTTGAATATTTTCCAGGTACAGCTACCAAAAGCAACCCCGACGACAACCAGAGTAACACGTCACTTTATGAGATATGTGTATCGCTGACACTGACCCGACCTTTGGAGCTAAGCTGGCAAATTTATTACCTTTCACCACGGTAAAGTGACCCAGCTCCATTGCTATATGAAGGCCAGCTTGTGATATTACCCAGCACCCCACACTTTGTGCACCACCCTCACAACCTTCTCCTGTCATGCCAAGCCCTAGTATTTATCTGAGAACCCCAGATGCAACCCCAGGTAGCTTTGTCAAAATATTGTGGGACTTTACCCGCAGTACTATGGGTTCTACCCAGCCACCCCAGTACGAGCTGATCAAATCGAGAATCACTTTTTCCACCTTGGAATATTGGGCAGCAGTACACATCCCTCCCGTAGACTCTAACCAAGATCCAACGGAAGTTTCCTTCGTGGGGGAATCTATGCCAACCCCACACCTGGCCATAGAAGCTGCTGCGAAGGAAGCGATTGCTCGCCTTCGATCCGCAGTACCCTATGCCCTCGAACGAGGATATTATTACTTTCCGAGTCGTGCAGCACCCGGAGGAGTAACATCTTTTCTCGGTGGACGAATTGAGAGAGACCCAGTACTAGCCAACCTTATCCAGTACATCATCGCTCAAGACCATTTGAACCAGTGGGTGATGGATTATCTCTAGAGTCTCGCTGATTTAAATCCTCAGATCGCCATCGGCAGACCACTGAGGCCCGACCTGGAGAGACGCATACATCGACTGGTCAATCCACTTCCTTCGATAGAAGGGGAGTGTGTCCCTTTACCACAGACTTTTTATCGGGACCCCGTCCAGTTACCGTTATCATTTTAGACGTCATTATTGCGTTTGTTATTGCAGCATTTATTATTACATTGTAATTTGTGCATGGTACCTCGAATTTGTGCGATGAGTCATGTATTTGGTACCTACTAGTATGAGTAATTTTCTTCGTGATTAACTTGTGTAAACGCGAAGAATCCTAGAATGAGATTTCTTTTCCCTGAGCTATTGCATCGTTTATTTCCTCACGACATGGATTATTTTTATTTTCCGCAGCACCACGACAGCAGACTCACAACCATAATCATTCGAGCACATACACTGCTTTCAAAACTTTGCAACGGTGTTACATCTAACTGAGCACCTCCCGACAACAGTCAGCACCCGACACACCCCACCTACTCCTCATGATCGCCACCACCACGGAGAACCAGCACCTGAGCAGCAGCATCGCGACGATCATCGAGGATCATCGCGCACAGGAGCACGGAGAGCCCCAGCACCGCTGCCAGCCCTCCGCACAACAGGATCACGTACCAGTCTGGCACCATCGCCGCCATTAGAGACTCGCCTCGAGCTTCGGCAAACGGAAACAGTGGAAAAGGAAAGAGGAGGAGAAGCAAGGCCAGGTGTGAGGAGAAGAGAAGAACACCTCGGCCGTTTTATAGCTCGAGCTCGGTGTACGGTGGGCAAGGTGCACCAGCGCCGCTCGTCGCCCGATTGCCGGTGTTCGGAGGCGAATCCTCGAGTAGTGCCGACAGCACACTGGCCCGCGAGGTGAGTGCATGCTGCACCGGCAGCTAGCGCGCCGCGCACTATCACGGTACGGCCTAGATGCCCTACGCACTAGGCGTCGCCGGTGAGAAAGCGCGGGGAAGCACGCGGGAGAGAGGAAGAAGAAAGAGCCAGAGGAAGAAGAAGAGGCCGACAGTGGGCCCCGGATCCACCTGTCAGCCAGAGAGGGCACTGTGCCCTCGGGTATGACCAGCGTATTAGTAAAATTTAGCATTTACTCTAAATTTATGTCCAGCATAGAAATCCCTCGTTTTCTTCCCAAAACCGTTGATTTTTTTTCATGTAGCGCCAGTGTCCCGCACTGTATTTTTGCACCACTTATTGCCCTCTCACTGTAGCCATCTTTCTTTCGTTGTATATACGACTTTTAGCAAATCTCGAGGACGAGATTTTTCTTAAGGGGGGTAGTGTTGTGACACCCCAAGATTTTTAACCTTGTTTTGTTAACTAAAATTTTACCAGGAAATTAAAACTTTTATTTTCTGGTCTCACTTTTGATTTTTGAAGCTTTTCCTTTCTTATTATCATGGAGTTTTTACCTCAAGTAAAATACTCCCCAAATTTTACTAGACTCTCTTCCCTCTAAAAATTTCTTGTTCCCTTGGCAAGGATTTTATTTTGTTATGTCCTTCAACACTGGTGTTTGGTTATTAAAAACCTTTCTTTTGTTTGTCCCCTTCTCAAATTAAATTTTGGGATTTATTTTCTTTAAGAGAAAAAAACCCTAGGAGTTTTGGGACTTATCTTATATTGAAACCACCCATGATTTTACCATGCCCCATATGGTAAAACCTCCCAAAAACCCTCCTCCCACTTTGGGGCAATCCATATGTTCTGTCCCAACAAATCCAACTCATTTTGGATTTTATTTCATTTATTTCCTGCCCAAAATCTTTTCTGCCTATTGTTTTGAACCTGAGGGATTTACAAAGCAAGTACCTAAATGCCTTGGAGTTTTGACCTCAAACCAACTCTCCTGGATAGTCCTTGGTACCCACAACCTAGAACCATCATGTTTCACTCCTCTTCTTTTCAAATATTTCAAATTACAGTCTCTGCAAGTTTGGACCAGATTGGTTAAATTTGGTGAAATTCATGTCTCCACTTCTCCAAAAATTCCACAAAAATTCAGGCAACCCCCTGTTGCATTGAGAAGCCACTCCACCAAAAATCAGCTCAAGCAGAGCCTTCCACATACCAAAATCATTCTGTCGAACACCTGGCCGGCACTGTTTCTCTGCATTTTCAGAAATGTTCAGAGTTTCAGAGTTCAGAGTCGTTTCCCTTCGTCAGAATTCAGTCACGCGTCGACAGTGCGCCCTGGCACGTTGTGCATGGCCCCTTCCCCCTGGACAACACCCCGCACGCGCACTTGGCGCCTTCCTGGCGTCGGTGGCGCCCTGGCCCGCCTACGCCGGCGTGTCCCGCGGCGGCAGAACCACCGTAGCGGCCGACAGGGGATAACACCGCAGCAGAACGCCGTTCATCGCCGCCCATCGGCTCCTAGCTCTGCGCGTGGCCCTGCCATGCCAACGCACGCCCGCGGCACCGTCGACGTGGCCCGGCAAGCACAGAACGTGCTCCCTGCCGCCGACGGGCCCGTGCCGCCCCGTTCCATCGAGCTCACCCCAAAGCGCCTAACCCGAGCTTGCTTAGCACCAAAATGGAGTCAGTGGACCCACACGACGGTGCTCAACCCCTAAACCACCCCGACCAATGCCCTGCGCCGCCATAAACTTTGCCAGAGAACCCCGTTCTCGGCCACCGCCTCGGACCGCCTATATAAAGGGCTCCCGAGCTCGCCCTCGAGCGCACACCCCCTCTGCACCTCACCAGCACCCTGCCAGACCACCAGGGGGACCTCGAGGAGGTTTTCTTCCCCAGCTCCGGCAGCCCCGTTCCGCCTCGACCTTCACCACGATTCACTCCGGTGAGGCCATCTCCGGCGCCCTAATCACGTCAACTACCCCCTCATGCTACCGCAAGTCTAACCCCCTCCTCAATTTCATCTCCGCAGCACTCTCCGACGAGACCCACGACCACCCGAACTGCCGTCCGCCGGAGCAGGAGCCGCCGTCGACGCGGTGCTCACCGGCGACCACCACCACTACCAACCGACGCGAAATGACGCCCTGAACATGGAGGTACCCTCCGATCCTCCTGCCTCGCCGTGGGTCGCCGCCAGCGACCTCCGCAACTCTCGGGCTCCGATGAGCTCTGTCTTTCCCGTTTGAATTTTTAAACCTGATGGGTGGGACCCGCCTGTCAGCCTCTCTTTTTCTTTTAAACGAACCGTTTTCTGCAAGCGTATTCTGGCAAATGCGCTTTCTAAACAGAATCGTTTTCTGCACTTTTCTATTCTGCCCCCTGAGAATTTTTTGTTTCATTACAGAAGGGTCCTTGGATTAAAACCCTTATAGCTTTTAAACAGAGAAGGATTTTTGATTGATTCTTTTTCTGTTTTCTTTAAAATTTTGTCTTGTTTATTTTAAGATTTATTTCAAAAAATTGCAGACAACTTTTGGTACTGTTTTGAAACTATGTTTTGATTCAAATATTGTTATTAGGATGTCGGAGAGAGGAGAAAGCCTTCAAAAGCCTTAGGATGCACCTCTCCACACCACAACTTGAAGGCAAGCATTCCGAACCCCAGCATAATATTTTTGTGTGTTTGATGACACATTTATAACATCACCTCACTTTGGAGAAACTTGTTATTTCATGTGATGTGATGATATGCATGGGTGCATGTTAGCGATTTCCATGCTGTTGGAAATGAACACGCTTGTGATGATATTCATCCTCATGTGCCTTGCATGCATTCCGGTAGGAACCGGGAAAATCTCAGCCTTGGGTAGGCATGAGTTTGTCGCCGGTCTCTGTCAGGACAGTTATGTCTGGTATGGCATGGTAAGGTAATATGAGCGGTGACTCTGTTGGTTGATATATATTCGTTATGCTAATCATCCAGGGAGTACTTAAACCTCCTGAGTCGACCATAGATCGAGTCTTGTTCCAGTAACCCCCATACTTGTTTCGTACTACCACTCGTCTCTACAACAAGTAGAGTACGGTTCAGTAAGTTGTCAACCTCTTTCTAGCACACACTGTACAGAGAGGCCAGGGTGGAAGATACCGGTTGTAGCTGGTAGGCAGGCCACCTGGTCCGGGGGCATGGGTGTTTCCGGTTGAGACCGAGAGGGGAGGCCACCCCTTAGAGCGCGTGATATAAATTTGATCCCATGCTACGCGAGGTTGTAGCCTCCCCACTTAGAGTTTGCTTGACAGGTGTCGTGGGTGAATCCAGACACGTGTGAGTTAAGCTGTTGTGTGCAAGTTATGTGGTTTTCAACAAAAAGACCGTAGAGGAATTAGTCCCGATGGACTAATGAAACCCGTTACTCGTGGGTAAAGAGTACACCCTCTGCGGACATTAAAACCTATTCGAATAGCCGTGTCCATGGTTAAGGATTTCAGTCTGGGATGGGGCGAGTGTCGGTCTTAGTGTCGGTCTTCGGAGGTGAAACTGTTAAACCAGAACTGGAATTACTACCTGTGACTTGTGATAATCATGATCATTATTATTGTTGACTAACCCATGTTATTATTGTTGTTATCGAGTATCTCTGGGATGGTTCTACCTCCGGGATATTCACTATGATCATTTCTTTTTAAAGCCCCGTATGTGGTGTCGCTCAGACATCCGACTGTGGCATTTCTTTTTAAAGCCCTTTATGTGGTGTCGCTCAGACGCCCGACTGTGGCATTTCTTTTAAAGCCCTTTATGTGGTGTCACTCAGACACCCGACTGTGGCATTTCTTTTTAAAGCCCTTTATGTGGTGTCGCTCAGACGCCCGACTGTGGCATTTCTTTTTTTTAAAGCCCTTTATGTGGTGTCGCTCAGACGCCCGACTGTGGCAATTTCTTTTTAAAGCCCTTT
>NC_041381.1:243570158-243571870 GCF_002162155.2 Triticum dicoccoides
CCCTTTATGTGGTGTCGCTCAGACGCCCGACTGTGGCATTTGTTTTTAAAGCCCTTTATGTGGTGTCGCTCAGACGCCCGACTGTGGCATTTCTTTTAAAGCCCTTTATGTGGCGTCGCTCAGACACCCGACTGTGGCATTTCTTTTTAAAGCCCTTTATGTGGTGTCGCTTAGACGCCCGACTATGGCATTTCTTTGATGTTTATTTCATTATTTTAATACTGCTATGTTATTGCATTTTTATAAATAACCTGCTTACATGTATCAGAGATTTATTTTTGTGACTGATGTCATGAGCATTAATATTTTGGAACATCGTTGTTATATTATACTCGTGTTCATAATGTTTGCGAGTACATTCAAAGTACTCACTGGCTTGTCCCTGGCTATTGTCTTGGCCAGATTTCTTGCGCGAAGAGAAGCGGTCGTGAGGACAGCCCCGGGACCCACATAATGGTGATAGCAGCCCCGCGAAGATAGGAGTTAACCTGGTCAGCTGTTCCCGTGGGAAATGGAGTCCCATAGACGCTGATGATTCACAGCCCGCTTCCGCCACCAATCACTAGAAACCATCTGTTGTACTCACAGGCCAGAATGGTCTTGTACTACATATTTTGTATCTTGCTTGGAATTTCTTTATCAAGTTGGAGCCTCATCAGCTAATAGTAATCCTGGGGCTGATGAGCACGACGGTCTCATTCTGGATATTGATACCCGGAAAAACCGGTCATGACAAGATATGTTTGAAAAGACCCCAGTGCGGTCAACACTGTCACATCCCTAGTCTGGTATGATCTAGACTAGCTAGTCATTTGTGCATCATATTTAAATTTTATTTAAATTTGAAATGAGGATTGTCAACCTCTTTCTAGCACACACTGTACAGAGAGGCCAGGGTGGAAGATACCGGTTGTAGCTGGTAGGCAGGCCACCTGGTCCGGGGGCATGGGTGTTTCCGGTTGAGACCGAGAGGGGAGGCCACCCCTTAGAGCGTGTGATATAAATTTGATCCCATGCTACGCGAGGTTGTAGCCTCCCCACTTAGAGTTTGCTTGACAGGTGTCGTGGGTGAATCCAGACACGTGTGAGTTAAGCTGTTGTGTGCAAGTTATGTGGTTTTCAACAAAAAGACCGTAGAGGAATTAGTCCCGATGGACTAATGAAACCCGTTACTCGTGGGTAAAGAGTACACCCTCTGCGGACATTAAAACCTATTCGAATAGCCGTGTCCATGGTTAAGGATTTCAGTCTGGGATGGGGCGAGTGTCGGTCTTAGTGTCGGTCTTCGGAGGTGAAACTGTTAAACCAGAACTGGAATTACTACCTGTGACTTGTGATAATCATGATCATTATTATTGTTGACTAACCCATGTTATTATTGTTGTTATCGAGTATCTCTGGGATGGTTCTACCTCCGGGATATTCACTATGATCATTTCTTTTTAAAGCCCCGTATGTGGTGTCGCTCAGACATCCGACTGTGGCATTTCTTTTTAAAGCCCTTTATGTGGTGTCGCTCAGACGCCCGACTGTGGCATTTCTTTTAAAGCCCTTTATGTGGTGTCACTCAGACACCCGACTGTGGCATTTCTTTTTAAAGCCCTTTATGTGGTGTCGCTCAGACGCCCGACTGTGGCATTTCTTTTTTTTAAAGCCCTTTATGTGGTGTCGCTCAGACGCCCGACTGTGGCAATTTCTTTTTAAAGCCCTTT
>NC_041381.1:243571937-243596003 GCF_002162155.2 Triticum dicoccoides
CCCTTTATGTGGTGTCGCTCAGACGCCCGACTGTGGCATTTGTTTTTAAAGCCCTTTATGTGGTGTCGCTCAGACGCCCGACTGTGGCATTTCTTTTAAAGCCCTTTATGTGGCGTCGCTCAGACACCCGACTGTGGCATTTCTTTTTAAAGCCCTTTATGTGGTGTCGCTTAGACGCCCGACTATGGCATTTCTTTGATGTTTATTTCATTATTTTAATACTGCTATGTTATTGCATTTTTATAAATAACCTGCTTACATGTATCAGAGATTTATTTTTGTGACTGATGTCATGAGCATTAATATTTTGGAACATCGTTGTTATATTATACTCGTGTTCATAATGTTTGCGAGTACATTCAAAGTACTCACTGGCTTGTCCCTGGCTATTGTCTTGGCCAGATTTCTTGCGCGAAGAGAAGCGGTCGTGAGGACAGCCCCGGGACCCACATAATGGTGATAGCAGCCCCGCGAAGATAGGAGTTAACCTGGTCAGCTGTTCCCGTGGGAAATGGAGTCCCATAGACGCTGATGATTCACAGCCCGCTTCCGCCACCAATCACTAGAAACCATCTGTTGTACTCACAGGCCAGAATGGTCTTGTACTACATATTTTGTATCTTGCTTGGAATTTCTTTATCAAGTTGGAGCCTCATCAGCTAATAGTAATCCTGGGGCTGATGAGCACGACGGTCTCATTCTGGATATTGATACCCGGAAAAACCGGTCATGACAAGATATGTTTGAAAAGACCCCAGTGCGGTCAACACTGTCACATCCCTAGTCTGGTATGATCTAGACTAGCTAGTCATTTGTGCATCATATTTAAATTTTATTTAAATTTGAAATGAGGATTGGTGGAACCCTCAGAATCATTTTTGGAAATGACCCAAATAAAAATTTCTCCAAAAGGGTCCAAGAAAATGCTCATGTTGCCCTCTGAAAATATTGGACAGAGATAAAAATCAAAACAATATTTTTAGGAGCTCATGGACATTTATTTTGGCCATTTGGATTAATTCGATAAATATTTGCATTGGAAATATATTTCTATATATATGAAATATGGTCCAAAAATTATGCCAATTATAAAAGAGCTCTGGAATAATATATCTAGCTCCTGCAAAAAATTGGCATAAGGAAATTAAATGATTTAATATATTTATTAAATCAAACAAATGTCAGAAAATTAGAAAAGAAAACAGAAAAGGGGAGAGAGACTTACCTGGGCCACTTACCCGATCGGCCCAGTAGCTCGGCCCAGCTGACTGGCCGACGCCAGTCGTCCCTCTCCTCGCGCCAGAGGGACAGGGCGCGTGGTCGCCGCACACCGCGCGCATGCGCGCCACGGCAGCTGCCTGCGTGCCTCCCCCTCGACGCCCTGGCCTCGCCAGAAGCGCCCAGCACCGCCCCGGATCTCTCCCTCGCTCTCTCGTTTCTCTCCCTCCCCTGCATCTCTCCCTCTCCCCGCGCCCGAAGCGCTGCCGTCGCCGCCGCACGCCGTGGCCATAGCCACCGCCTCCCCCTCACCTCCCCGTCGTGCCCAGGAGATCCGCCTCGTCGCCAGCTACCTCCTCTCCGAGCCACGCAAGCCGGGGTGCCCCGAGGAGCCTCCATCGCCGTCATCTTCGTCGTCGGCCGCCCGAGAACGTCGGCGCCCGTCCGTCGTCTCCGACTCTTCCCCGAGCAAGCCGACCAGCCCATCGACCTCCCAGTGAGCCTCTGCTTTGAACCCCTCTCCCCCTCCTCGCGATTACGCCGTCTAGGCCTCAATTCCGCCATGGCCGAAGCTCGCCTCCGCTCGAGCTTGTCGCCGGCGTTGCTCCGGCGACCCTTTGGCCACGCCAGTGCACCTAGCACTCTCGCCGCACCTCGTAGTGCCCCGCTAGCGCTTTAGTTCGCGCATTTGCACGCTGCAGCTGCGCCCCCGAACACAGCCGAACTCCGGCCGCCGCCGTGAGCTCTGCTCCGGCAAGCTCCGCCGCCCCCGCAGCCTCCCGCGTGTTCCACTGGATGCGCGTGAGCGCGGGCTTCGCTCTCGTGGTCTCCGCCGCCCGAATGGTCGCCGGAGCGACGTTCCCGAGCCCCTCCGCCGCGCTCAGCCTCGCCGGCGGCTAAACGCCGGCGGGATTGACCGGTCAACCCGCGCTAACCCCCCAGTTAACCTGGGGTTTGACTACCCAGAGTCAATGACATGTGGGCCCGGCCCTGACTAATTTTAGTTTAGGATTAGTTTAAATTTAATCAACTCTGTTAATTAACCCTGACACTGACCAGTGGGCCCGACCCCCCTAACCTTTTAATTAAACTAATTAACCCCTGTTTAACCCCCCCTGTCACTGACGTGTGGGTCCCACACGTCAGGTTTGACCCGGACCCGCCCAGTTGACCGCTGACGTCGTGCTGACGTCATGCTGACGCAATTATTTATTTTCTGGAATTAAAATAATTCAGAAAATCCAGAAAATGATTTAAACTTCAAAAATTCATAGAAATTCAACCGTAGCTCAGATTGAAATAATTTATATATGAAAAATTATCAGAAAAATGCAACCTTTCCATCTGTACTAGTTTCATGCATGAAAAACCAACTTATACATGCTGAATATGGGAAAACACATTAGGGCATATATAAGAGACTTAATTTAGAAATGCATTTGAACCTTTGGTTCAAATGGACTTCAAACCAAATGTTTACTAGATGCATTAGCTCAAACAGCATCACATCTACATGCCATGTTCATGCATCATATTGTTGCATATGATTGTGTATTGATTGCCGGCACCGTTCCTTCTCGATAGGTCCTACTCCGGAGACGTTCCAGAGTACCTGTCTGTGAAGCAGTGCCTCCCTTGTTGATTTACCAGGCAAGCAAACCCCCTTGTTCATTTCGATAAAACCCTACTCTCTCGCTCCTGCTCTCAGATATTGCATTAGGACAACAACGATTCATCTGCTACTTTGTGCTGCGGTAGTTGAACCCATTCCTCTGCATGACCTGTCATTGCCACAGTAAATAGTTGAAACCCACTAGCATGTGTAGGAGTTGATTGAAGCCACTGATGTGTTCCTACCATGCTATGCCTGCTATTGCTTAGAGTTGTGTCAGGTCTGGTTCATTGGGAATGAATTGGAGTGTTACGATATGTTCTGATGCTGAGAGTGAAGTGCGTGTGAACACGATTTGGTAAAGGTAGCGGTGAGAGGCCATGTAGGAGTACATGGTGGGTTGTCTCACTGGAACCGTCCTTAAGCACTGAGTTCTGTGTATGTTGTCCAATGACTCGATACTACCACACATTGGGTTCCGGTAACTCGACCCCTCTTGACTTATTAACCAACTTGGTCTCTGTCCAGGAGTCGCAACTAGTTTCTGGTGTTTGTAGGTAGTGCTATTTTTCTACCAAGTGGCACCCGGCAGGGTGGGCTTGGGACAGACTAGGCACACGTGGCCTGGTGTACCGAGTGGCACCCGGATGGTGGGCTCGGGAACCTTGCTCACATCGTTTGGGGCCGTAAGCAACACCCCGGCCGGATTTCCTTGCGGATGGAACCCGAATAGGCGATAAACCTGGACTAGAGTCTTGTGTGGTTAGTCAGGTCGTGGCCGACACCCTCGCCAGGCTTCCGCTTGAAGGTTGCCGAGATACATGACGTGTACATGGCAGTAAGTGGCGAGAGCGTGTGTGAAGAAGTACACCCCTGCAGGGTTAACATGATCTATTCGAATAGCCGGGTCCGCGGATATGGACTTCTTGGATGCTTACATGGTACATAGACAACTTGAAGTGGATACTCTAAAATGCTCAGACAAGTGTGAGTGCTATGGATGGCCTTCTCGTAGGGAGACGGGGATGAATCCATAGTAGTGTATTGTGTGGTGATTAGTGGACTCGTGTACGTTGTTTCACCTCAAGAGTTTCTGGTAGTCGTAGAACAGGATAGCCACAGAGTCAAAGCTGGCTTGCTGCAACTAAACCCCACATTACCTCTTGATACAGATGCATGTATGATAGGATCTGATGTAAGTCTTGCTGAGTACCTTTGTACTCATGTTGCTTTATTTTATGTTTTGCAGCTGAGACTTCGGTCTTACTAGGGTTCTCATGGACTTCGACTAGTAGCTAGTACCTCAGCTACGATCTTGATCGGACGTTGTAGATAGTCAGGCTCTTCAGCCTTTTTCATTTGTAGATGTCTGTTCTCAGACATGTAATGCTTCCGCTTGTTGCTTGATTGCTCTGACTGTTGGGTCATGTGACCCCTGTTTGTAATAATGCTGTGGTGGCTCTTCTGAGCCTTTATCTATATGATTGTTGAGTTATGCTATGATGCCATGTTGTACAGCACATACTTGCATGTTATGCGTACGTGTAATGTGTATTGCTATGTGTGGGATCTGACTATCTAGTTGTTTATCCTTAGTAGCCTCTCTTACCGGGAAATGTCTCCTAGTGCTTCCACTGAGCCCCGGTAGCTTGCTACTGCTCCGGAACACTTAGGCTGGCCGGCATGTGTCCTTCTTCGATCCTGTGTCTGTCCCTTCGGGGAAATGTCACGTGATGAATACCGGAGTCCTGCTAGCCCGCTACAGCCCGGTTCATCGGAGTCCTGTTAGCCCAGTGCTACAACCTGGATTCACTCGCTGATGACCGACACGTTCGATGCTGGGTCATGGATGCCTGTCCCTGTAAGTTAGTGCCACCTTGGGTTTACGACTAGCCATGTCAGCCCGGGCTCTTTATCATATGGATGCTAGCGACACCATCATATACGTGTGCCAAAAGGCGCAAACGGTCCCGGGCAAAAGTAAGGCGACACCCGTGGGATACCGTGCGTGAGGCCGCAAAGTGATATGAGGTGTTACATGCTAGATCGATGTGGCATTGAGTCGGGGTCCTGACAGCTTTGGTATCAGAGCCTGACTGCCTGTAGGTTTACCAAGCCATACTGGTCGAAGTTGAGTCTAGAAATTCTTTAGTTATGTAAGGGAATTGATTGTGGGAAGGAACGTAAGGCTCTTTTACTCCTTTACCTCATGGCCTTCTGATCTGAGTCGTCCTATCTTTCCGACGGGGTTAAGGAACTAGGCTTCTCTTCTGTCTATCAAGATCACGTGTTACTACTCCGTAGTTCCATAGGACTGGTTGATCAGAGTCATACCCCAGTTTTGAGTATTTCCGGTGTAGTCTGTTTAGTATGATCTCAGAACCTTGGGTAATGCTGATGAGTATGTTACCACCCCATTTTTAGTAGGATGTCTCATTCTGAGCATTTTACTGCCGTTATGCTGCCGGAATTTCCCTAGGAGTTCGAGTGATACTAATCCCTTGTCCTACATTCTACAGTCCATAGTTGATGCTGATTCCGTCGCTGGTTTCGTTTCACCAGGATGTCATCAAGTTCTGTTGTTCGTAGCCAGAACCACGGCGATGGTAGGGATGAGGATCCTCCCGATCAGCCTTCGTTGACAGAGTTCATGCTAGAGATGGAGAGGAACAAGCATGAGTCTAACCGTTTGTTGGCACGTATCGAGGAGAACACCGCACATCAGTTCAAAGGGTCTGCTACCATTTATGACTTCATTCGTTTGCACCCACCTACCTTTCATCATTCCATCGAGCCACTCGATGCAGATGACTGGCTCCGTAGCATCACTCATAAGCTGCGTTCTGCGAACGTAGCTGAAGATGATAAGGTCACCTATGCCACATACCACCTGGAAGGTCCTGCTAGTCTTTGGTGGCAGAACTATGAGACTATGCTTCCAGCTGGCTAGATTCCTACCTGGAAGGATTTCACTGAGGCTTTTCGTGAGCATCACATTCCCCAGGCCCTTCTTGATCGCAAGAGAGAAGAGTTCTGCAGTCTCACCCAGAGTAGGATGGCTGTTGATGCTTATAGCAGAGAGTTCGAGAACCTTGCCCGTTATGCCACAGAAGAAGTGTCCACGGACGCCAAGAAGCAGGCTAGGTTCCGGAAGGGTCTCAACCCCAAGTTGCGTCGTGATCTCCACCTGCATCATTGTGATACATTCCAAGCCCTTGTGAACAAGGCCATCAATGCAGAGACAGCTCAACTCACTTACGAGGAGTCTCGTAAGCACACCCGTGATTTGGGATCTCCCTCTGGCTCTAGTTCCCAGAAACGCCGGATTTGGGTTCCAAACTCCGCTCTTCCTTCTGGTTATGCACCGAGGCCATCCTATGTGGTGCCTTCCCCAGCTCAGTCATTTGTTCCACCCAGGCCTACTGGTAGACCGCTTGTCAGTGCGGGTCCCCGTCCAACCTCAGGGACTTGCTTCACATGCGGGAAGCCAGGACACTATGCACGTGATTGCTCTCAATCTAGTTATGCTCCACCTTAGCCCGAGAAGACTGTTGGCTGTATTAAGCCATCACGCAAGATGATCAGTGTCAAGTCAGCCCCCACTGAACGTGGACGTGTGCATCACGTCTCAGCTAAAGACGCTCATGATGATCCAGATGTCGTTCTTGGTACACTCCTTGTCAATTGTCACCCAGCATCAGTTCTATTTGATACTGGGGCATCTCACTCCTTCATTTCTGAAGGCTATGCTTGTTTGCACGACATGTCATTTTGTGATATGCCAACTCCGCTTGAAATCCAAACCCCAGGGTCTAGATGGCAGACCACCAGAATCAGCCATGGTAATGAAATCCTTGTTGATAGACTTGTATTCCTTGCATCACTTGTAGCCCTCAAGTCTTCAGATATTAACATCATCTTGGGTATGGACTGTATGACAGCTCATCATGCCAAGAATGATTGTTACACCAGATCTGTTCAGCTTACACACCCATCTGGCAAGATAGTCACCATCTCCACTAGAGTTGCAAAGCGTCAGCTCTATTCTCTTAATGCCAGCCCCGTTCCAGACCTTGAAGATATCCCGGTAGTCCGTGACTTTCCGGATGTCTTTCCAGAGGAACTGCCAGGTGTTCCACCTGACAGAGATGTAGAGTTCGTCATAGATCTTATCCCAGGAACAGCTCCAATCTCCCGGAGACCTTACAAGATGGCACCCCTAGAACTAGCCGAGCTTAAGAAACAACTCGATGAGTCCTAGCAAAAGGGTTTCATCCGTCCTAGTTCTTCTCCTTGGGCTTGCCCCGTCCTCTTTGTCAAGAAGAAAGACGGTACGGACCGGATGGTCGTTGATTATCGTCCCGTTAATTGGTCACGATAAAGAACAAGTATCCGCTCCCCAGGATCAACGACCTGTATGATCAGCTCGCTGGATCCTCAGTCTTTTCCAAGATGGATTTAAGGTTAGGATACCACCAAATCAAAATCAGAAGCGGGGACATTCCCAAGACAACTTTTGTTACTCATTATGGTCAGTACGAGTACACCGTCATGTCCTTTGGCCTAACCAACGCCCCAGCCACATTATCCCGCTTGATGAACTCGATCTTCATGGAGTACTTAGATAAGTTCGTCGTGGTTTACCTCGATGATATTCTTATTTACTCGAAGAACGAGGAAGAGCATGCCGAACATCTTAGACTTGTTCTAGAAAAACTCAGAGAGCACCGCCTTTATGCCAAGTTCTCCAAGTGTGAATTTTGGTTGTCAGAAGTGACCTACCTAGGCCACGTAATCTCTGGTCAGGGCATTGCTGTCAATCCCGAGAGAGTTCAAGCCGTTCTCGATTGGACTCCACCTGAGACCGTGAAACAAGTTAGGAGCTTCCTTGGTCTAGCCAGCTATTGTCGCCGCTTTGTTGAAAACTTCTCCAAAGTAGCCAAACCCCTCACGGAACTTCTCAAGAAAGATAAAAAGTTTGAGTGGTCCCCACAGTGTGAGTACAGTTTTCAGGAACTGAAAAGACGCCTGACTTCTGCTCCCATACTTGTGCCACCGGATTTCACAAAAGACTTTATTATCTACTGCGCCGCCTCACGACAGGGACTAGGTTGCATCCTTATGCAGGATCGTCATGTGATTGCCTATGCATCCCGACAGTTGCATCCACATGAGGAGAATTATCCTACACATGATCTAGAGCTTGCAGCCGTAGTCTATGCACTCAAGACCTGGCGACATTACCTCCTTGGTAAACGTTGCGAGATCTACACCGATCACCAGAGTCTCAAGTATATCTTCACCCAACCGGATCTGAACCTTAGGCAAAGACGTTGGTTGGAGTTGATCATAGGTTATGATCTAGGGATTACCTACACCCCAGGCAAAGCCAATGTCATGGCCGATGCTCTAAGCCGTAAATCTTATTGCAACAATCTCATGTTGCAGCAAGGCCAACCACTTCTCCATGAGGAATTCTGTAAGCTTAACCTTCACATTGCTCCTCGCGGATTCCTTTCTACCTTGGTGGCGAAACCTACCCTTGAGGATCAGATCATCTCTGACCAGAAGTTTGATAGGGGGGTTATTCGCATCAAGAGAAACATTAAGAAGGGAGTTGGTGGATGTTTCTCTATGGATGATCGTGGTGTTGTTTTCTTTGAGAATCGCTTGGTGGTTCCCAAGAAGCAACATCTTCAGCAATTGATTCTTAAGGAGGCGCATGAATCTCCTCTCACGATTCATCCCGGTAGTACTAAGATGTATCAGGACCTACGCCAGAGGTTCTGGTGGACTAGGATGAAGAGAGAAATCGCTGAGTTCATTGCTAAATGTGACGTATGTCGTCGCGTTAAGGCAGAGCATCAAAGACCTGCTGGCACCCTTCAGCCTTTAGCTATTCCTGAATGGAAATGGGATAAAGTTGGTATGGACTTCATCACCGGCTTTCCCAGGACCAAGAGAGGGAATAACGCTATCTTCGTAGTCGTTGATCGTCTTTCCAAAGTGGCTCACTTCCTTCCGGTTCGAGAAAATATCACTGCTAGTTAGCTCGCTGACTTATATATTTCTCGAATAGTGTCACTTCATGGTGTTCCACTAGAGATCAATTCAGACCGTGGCAGTCTTTTCACTTCTCATTTCTGGGAGAGTTTCCAAACTGCCATGGGAACCCATCTTTCCTTCAGTACCGCTTTCCACCCTCAGTCGAGTGGTCAGGTGGAACAGGTCAATCAAATTCTCGAAGACATGCTCAGAGCTTGCGTTATCTCATTCGGTATGGATTGGGAGAAATGTCTTCCTTTTGCCGAGTTTGCTTATAACAATAGCTACCAATCCAGCCTCAAGAAAGCTCCTTTTGAGGTTCTCTATGGACGAAGATGTCGAACACCTTTGAACTGGTCAGAAACCGGTGAAAGACAATTCTTTGGACCGGACATGATCCAGGAGGCAGAAGAGCAAGTTCGCATCATTCGTGAGAATCTGAAAACAGCCCAGTCTCGTCAGAAGAGCCAGTACGATCGTCATCATAAGGATATGACTTATGAAATTGGCGACCAAGCTTACCTTCGAGTTACTCCTTTGAAGGGTACCCATCGTTTCGGTATCAAGGGCAAATTGGCTCCTCGCTACATTGGCCCCTTTCGCATTCTCGCTAAACGAGGAGAGGTTGCCTACCAGTTGGAACTACCCCCACATCTTTCTCGAGTTCATGATGTCTTCCACGTCTCTCAACTCAGGCGTTGCTTCTCGGATCCTATCCGTGGAGTGGACCACGAAACGCTTGATCTCCAAGATTACCTCACATACCGAGAGTACCCGGTTCGCATTCTTGATCAAGCAGAGCGTGTTACCCGACGTCAGAACATCAAGTTTCTCAAAGTTTAGTGGTCTCATCATTCCGAGAGAGAGGCTACTTGGGAGCGAGAAGATCGTCTTCGACTGGAGTACCCCGCTTTCTTTCCGTCGACCCTTGAATCTCGAGACGAGATTCTTTCAAGTGGGGGCGAGTTGTCACATCCCTAGTCTGGTATGATCTAGACTAGCTAGTCATTTGTGCATCATATTTAAATTTTATTTAAATTTGAAATGAGGATTGGTGGAACCCTTAGAATCATTTTTGGAAATGACCCAAATAAAAATTTCTCCAAAAGGGTCCAAGAAAATGCTCATGTTGCCCTCTGAAAATATTGGACAGAGATAAAAATCAAAACAATATTTTTAGGAGCTCATGGACATTTATTTTGGCCATTTGGATTAATTCGATAAATATTTGCATTGGAAATATATTTCTATATATATGAAATATGGTCCAAAAATTATGCCAATTATAAAAGAGCTCTGGAATAATATATCTAGCTCCTGCAAAAAATTGGCATAAGGAAATTAAATGATTTAATATATTTATTAAATCAAACAAATGTCAGAAAATTAGAAAAGAAAACAGAAAAGGGGAGAGAGACTTACCTGGGCCACTTACCCGATCGGCCCAGTAGCTCGGCCCAGCTGACTGGCCGACGCCAGTCGTCCCTCTCCTCGCGCCAGAGGGACAGGGCGCGTGGTCGCCGCACACCGCGCGCATGCGCGCCACGGCAGCTGCCTGCGTGCCTCCCCCTCGATGCCCTGGCCTCGCCAGAAGCGCCCAGCACCGCCCCGGATCTCTCCCTCGCTCTCTCGTTTCTCTCCCTCCCCTGCATCTCTCCCTCTCCCCGCGCCCGAAGCGCTGCCGTCGCCGCCGCACGCCGTGGCCATAGCCACCGCCTCCCCCTCGCCTCCCCGTCATGCCCAGGAGCTCCGCCTCGTCGCCAGCTACCTCCTCGCCGAGCCACGCAAGCCGGGGTGCCCCGAGGAGCCTCCATCGCCGTCATCTTCGTCGTCGGCCGCCCGAGATCGTCGGCGCCCGTCCGTCGTCTCCGACTCTTCCCCGAGCAAGCCGACCAGCCCATCGACCTCCCCGTGAGCCTCTGCTTCGAACCCCTCTCCCCTTCCTCGCGATTACGCCGTCTAGGCCTCAATTCCGCCATGGCCGAAGCTCGCCTCCGCTCGAGCTTGTCGCCGGCGTTGCTCCGGCGACCCTTTGGCCACGCCAGTGCACCTAGCACTCTCGCCGCACCTCGTAGTGCCCCGCTAGCGCTTTAGTTCGCGCATTTGCACGCTGCAGCCGCGCCCCCGAACACAGCCGAACTCCGGCCGCCGCCGTGAGCTCTGCTCCGGCGAGCTCCGCCGCCCCCGCAGCCTCCCGCGTGTTCCACTGGATGCGCGTGAGCGCGGGCTTCGCTCTCGTGGTCTCCGCCGCCCGAATGGTCGCCGGAGCGACGTTCCCGAGCCCCTCCGCCGCGCTCGGCCTCGTCGGCGGCTAAACGCCGGCGGGATTGACCGGTCAACCCGCGCTAACCCCCCCAGTTGACCTGGGGTTTGACTACCCAGAGTCAATGACATGTGGGCCTGGCCCTGACTAATTTTAGTTTAGGATTAGTTTAAATTTAATCAACTCTGTTAATTAACCCTGACACTGACCAGTGGGCCCGACCCCCCTAACCTTTTAATTAAACTAATTAACCCATGTTTAACCCCCCCTGTCACTGACGTGTGGGTCCCACACGTCAGGTTTGACCCGGACCAGCCCAGTTGACCGCTGACGTCGTGCTGACGTCATGCTGACGCAATTATTTATTTTCTGGAATTAAAATAATTCAGAAAATCTAGAAAATGATTTAAACTTCAAAAATTCATAGAAATTCAACCGTAGCTCAGATTGAAATAATTTATATTTGAAAAATTATCAGAAAAATGCAACCTTTCCATCTGTACTAGTTTCATGCATGAAAAACCAACTTATACATGCTGAATATGGGAAAACACATTAGGGCATATATAAGAGACTTAATTTAGAAATGCATTTGAACCTTTGGTTCAAATGGACTTCAAACCAAATGTTTACTAGATGCATTAGCTCAAACAGCATCACATCTACATGCCATGTTCATGCATCATATTGTTGCATATGATTGTGTATTGATTGCCGGCACCGTTCCTTCTCGATAGGTCCTACTCCGGAGACGTTCCAGAGTACCTGTCTGTGAAGCAGTGCCTCCCTTGTTGATTTACCAGGCAAGCAAACCCCCTTGTTCATTTCGATAAAACCCTACTCTCTCGCTCCTGCTCTCAGATATTGCATTAGGACAACAACGATTCATCTGCTACTTTGTGCTGCGGTAGTTGAACCCATTCCTCTGCATGACCTGTCATTGCCACAGTAAATAGTTGAAACCCACTAGCATGTGTAGGAGTTGATTGAAGCCACTGATGTGTTCCTACCATGCTATGCCTGCTATTGCTTAGAGTTGTGTCAGGTCTGGTTCATTGGGAATGAATTGGAGTGTTACGATATGTTCTGATGCTGAGAGTGAAGTGCGTGTGAACACGATTTGGTAAAGGTAGCGGTGAGAGGCCATGTAGGAGTACATGGTGGGTTGTCTCACTGGAACCGTCCTTAAGCACTGAGTTCTGTGTATGTTGTCCAATGACTCGATACTACCACACATTGGGTTCCGGTAACTCGACCCCTCTCGACTTATTAACCAACTTGGTCTCTGTCCAGGAGTCGCAACTAGTTTCTGGTGTTTGTAGGTAGTGCTATTTTTCTACCAAGTGGCACCCGGCAGGGTGGGCTTGGGACAGACTAGGCACACGTGGCCTGGTGTACCGAGTGGCACCCGGATGGTGGGCTCGGCAACCCTGCTCACATCGTTTGGGGCCGTAAGCGACACCCCGGCCGGATTTCCTTGCGGATGGAACCCGAATAGGCGATAAACCTAGACTAGAGTCTTGTGTGGTTAGTCAGGTCGTGGCCGACACCCTCGCCAGGCTTCCGCTTGAAGGTTGCCGAGATACATGACGTGTACATGGCGGTAAGTGGCGAGAGCGTGTGTGAAGAAGTACACCCCTGCAGGGTTAACATGATCTATTCGAATAGCCGGGTCCGCGGATATGGACTTCTTGGATGCTTACATGGTACATAGACAACTTGAAGTGGATACTCTAAAATGCTCAAGACAAGTGTGAGTGCTATGGATGGCCTTCTCGTAGGGAGACGGGGATGAATCCATAGTAGTGTATTGTGTGGTGATTAGTGGACTCGTGTACGTTGTTTCACCTCAAGAGTTTCTGGTAGTCGTAGAACAGGATAGCCACAGAGTCAAAGCTGGCTTGCTGCAACTAAACCCCACATTACCTCTTGATACAGATGCATGTATGATAGGATCTGATGTAAGTCTTGCTGAGTACCTTTGTACTCATGTTGCTTTATTTTATGTTTTCCAGCTGAGACTTCGGTCTTACTAGGGTTCTCATGGACTTCGACTAGTAGCTAGTACCTCAGCTACGATCTTGATCAGACGTTGTAGATAGTCAGGCTCTTCAGCCTTTTTCATTTGTAGATGTCTGTTCTCAGACATGTAATGCTTCCGCTTGTTGCTTGATTGCTCTGACTGTTGGGTCATGTGACCCCTGTTTGTAATAATGCTGTGATGGCTCTTCTGAGCCTTTATCTATATGATTGTTGAGTTATGCTGTGATGCCATGTTGTACAACACATACTTGCATGTTATGCGTACGTGTAATGTGTATTGCTATGTGTGGGATCTGACTATCTAGTTGTTTATCCTTAGTAGCCTCTCTTACCGGGAAATGTCTCCTAGTGCTTCCACTGAGCCCCGGTAGCTTGCTACTGCTCCGGAACACTTAGGCTGGCCGGCATGTGTCCTTCTTCGATCCTGTGTCTGTCCCTTCGGGGAAATGTCACGCGATGAATACCGGAGTCCTGCTAGCCCGCTACAGCCCGGTTCACCGGAGTCCTGTTAGCCCAGTGCTACAGCCTGGATTCACTCGCTGATGACCGACACGTTCGATGCTGGGTCATGGATGCCTGTCCCTGTAAGTTAGTGCCACCTTGGGTTTACGACTAGCCATGTCAGCCCGGGCTCTTTATCATATGGATGCTAGCGACACCATCATATACGTGTGCCAAAAGGCGCAAACGGTCCCGGGCAAAAGTAAGGCGACACCCGTGGGATACCGTGCGTGAGGCCGCAAAGTGATATGAGGTGTTACATGCTAGATCGATGTGGCATTGAGTCGGGGTCGTGACAGACACCCCAAGAATTTTTCGCACATCGACACAAAGGCGGCCAGATACGTGATGGTGTTAGGAGAAAAATGGTGGAGTTGGGCGCCGAAAAAGATCAAGAACCCCCGGAAGAAAGGATGTAGTGTGCCATTTGGCACACTCCTAGCCACCATCATGTGTCGCATGCTGGCCGCTCTCCCAGGAATTGTTTTTTTTGCCGTATGTGTATGCGGTTATAGATGATATTTGTTCTGATTTTTTATTTGTATTTTCATGTTTTGCCCGGTTGAAAAAAATCATTTTTTGTGCAAAAAATGTGTTGTTCCTTACGCGAGAGGCACATGAGGAAGCGAAAAACCCCAGTCGACATGGGTGGCGAGTAGTACGCACTCACTCGGTCGAGGCTGAGGCTCCATCTCCCCCCCCCGGCAACCTTGCCGCTCCCTTGGCGATCAGCTCAGAATCCGCCAGCTCGTCCAGATCCTCCTGCCGAATCGAAGACTGGATCCAATCGCCCTGGATCCAGCCCGGTGGAAGCCTTGCGCGCGAGGACGACCCATGGTGCTGCTTTTTTCCCTTCGCCACCCCCTTCGCCTTCTTTGTGCGCTCTAGCGCCACCGCCTTGTCCTTCACCATGGCGGCGGAGCGACAACGTCGAAACAGAAGAGTTGGGCGCGGCGGAGAAGTGGAGGAAGAAGGAGGAAAGAGCGTGCACAGTGCAGACGCCTCGGCCCCGTCACCTTATAAAGGGCCACTTCCGAGTGACTGACGCATGGGACCAGGCAATCCTGTCAAATCCCGCAACAGTCGCGCGCAACGTACGTGGCGAAAAAGGCGGTGCAGAAATCGATGCATCGCTGTTTATCCGCTCTGCCTGCTTTGGCACTCCCCGTCCCGCGCACTTCCCCGCAATTTCATATCCCGTGAAATCCGGGATACACAGCAGCCAATCGCGCCCAAGATCCTGCACTCTAATACAGCACTCGGCAAACGACGCCACAAGTTCAGTCGACGACTCTCTGAATGGATCAAGGCGACTAAATCGACGTTGAACTACCAACGCATGTTTTCCATCTTGCAGAAAACGCTCGCGAAGGCGCAAGACTCAGGACAAGTTCAACTCCAACCTACTTTCCACTCAAACCTGAATCCATTCGGGGGCTGCTGATGAGGAAACAGACCCGGGGTAGGGTCATAGGTCTGACCTATACATCCTACCCAAGGTCACTACCCAAGAAGACAAGAAGTTCAAGAGGCAGCATGAGACCCCAGGTCAAAGATGTCGAGTGCAATCCACTCGACATCATGCCACTCGAGAGTCTTCCTACTTACTGTCACTCGACCGTTCAAAGAGTCACTCGACCTCCCGAAGACTGGGAGTCACTCAGCGTAGCAACGGGCAGGCATTCACTCCGTAGTCTTTAAGGTCATCAACAGCACTTAAGGCTGGCGTTACCAGTAATGCCCTCACTTTATGTACATCAAGTCCCTTGTAATGGAGGGCGGAGAGGGTCCTTGCGAACTCTATATAAGCCACCCCCTCCTCTGGCACAAGGGTTCGCACCCCCTGTAACATCACATATATAATCCAGTCGACCACCGAGACGTAGGGCTGTTACTTCCTCCGAGAAGGGCCTGAACTCGTAAAACCCGTGTGTACACCTTCACCATAGCTAAGATCTTGCCTCTCAATACCTACCCCCTTTCTACTGTCAGCCTTAGAACCATGACAACATGGGTGGGGCACTGTTGCCTCGGTCATCGGTGGATGGAAATTTGTCCCATCGTACGGCCTGGATGGGATGGTAGCTGACCCATGGCTGGGTTGGGGAACACACAAAGGGTGGATCTGGCTTGTTGGGGAAGTCTTGGTGTGCCAGGTTCGGCTGCCTTGAGCTGGTGGTTGGAGCTGAGTCGAGGAGCTTGGCCGGGTTGGGGAGTTCGACCGAGTCGAGGGGGTTGGCCTGGTTGAGCGACCCGGCCAAGCGCGGGCTGGCTTGAGGGGCGATGCTGGCCCCGTTGTTTTTGAAAAGGATCCAGGTTCCGTTGCCTGCCCGGGGTTCATCCCCCAGACAGTAGAAGCAAGGGAAGAAGTTCCAAGTCAAGGTCCTACAATGACAAAAGATCTTCGAGTCATGAACGTAATTGCTACAATTGTGGAAGACCCGGACACTACTCCAATGAGTGTACGGCTCCCTACAAAAGGAGAGAATATTCACCTAAAAGAAGAAGTAGTAGAGAAGAATCACCACCAAGAGAGAGAAGATTTCGAGATGATCGTTATGAACGAAGAACCTCCGAGAGAAGAAAGGGTTCGGAAAGGAAGGACAAATCATCAAAGAGCTACACAAAGTGAAGACATCAAGCTCATGTTGGTGAATGGGTATCCGGCTCCGACTTCGGCCATCACTTCGAGAGAAGTTATCACTCCGAATCCGAATATCCTCAAGTTGAAGGTGTTGCAGGTCTAGCACTTGTGTCAACCAACTCCTACGACATATTTGACTCACCAAATGAAGGAATTGGAAGATGCGACATGGCTAAAGGCCCAAAGGTATCACACCTCGAGTATGTTGATTTCAATAGTGATGAATATGATTTGTAAGGTGATGATGATTTACTTGTTGACAACTCCAGTGATGAATACTATGATGAAACGTCAATTAATCATGCTAATCAAGATAAAACGAATGACAATGATAAGGAGAAGATTGAGCATCTAACTAAAGAACTAAACACTCTCAAGTTAGCTCGTGAAACTACCTTGGAAGATCATCGAGAACATTTAAAGATTCATGAGAAGTTACGCTTTGAAAAGCTCAACTTTGAGCACGAACATGAGTTTTTAAAGGCAATCAATGATGATCTTTGCAAGAAAAGTTCTTCTTTCATTGCCAAGCGTTTACTCTTGTCTACTTACATGCCACAAGTTAAATATAGCAACAAAAGTAAGAAATATTCTTCTTCTAGTAGTAACAATAATCATGCTAAATCCAATATTGTTGCTTCTAGTAGTTCTCTTGATTCCACTAATGATTCTCTTAGACAAGTTACACTTGAGAAAGAAAATAGCTTATTGACGGGAATTATAGAGAAAGGTGTTTACAAGAACCTTGCCGGAAGTAAGCAATTTGAGGAAATGGTACGCAAGCAAGGAAGGCACCGGAAGAATCAAGGTGTTGGTTTTGAACGAAAGTTCAATGCCAATGGAGTTGAGTGGGAAGAAGATCAGTACCCCAAGATGAAGTTTTTTCCTCAACAAGAGAAATATGATCCTACTTCTTTCCAAGGGACACAAGCTCAAGATGATCTTCCACCACAAGACCACAAGGAAAAAGGCAAGGATAAGCTTGAAGAGGAAATTGATGCATTTGAAGAAGCTCCCAAGGCCTTGGTCAAGTGGATTCCCAAGACCACATCAAGTTCTACTTCATCAAGTACGACTACAACCCCAAGGATTCCCATCAAGATGATGTGGATCCTAAAGAAGAAGAACTAGAGATTTCTAGAGGGTGACTCCGCCAACACACTTCACTCATATTATTTTGGAAAGAGCAAGTGCAAACAACTTCCACATCTTGCACTAGTTCAAGGAGTCACAAACCCTCTTGTTGGTAAGACAAGGGACAAGGTAACCTAATGCTTTCATGGACATTATCTGGTGTGTGCATCACTATATGTCTATGGATATCCTTGTTTGTTCCTTGTGGGACTAACCCATGTAGGTATTGAAAGTGCAACTCACTCCAAAGGATAGCTCCAAATGATCTACATCAACATTGAGCATCCACATCTTCAACACCTACATGAAGTCATCATCGACAAAACCCAAGGTTAGTTCATCCCTCTTAGGGGGGATATCACATCTAGGGGGAGCTTTGTTCTAAGACTTGAGATAAAGCAACTCTAATGGTGTGAACACAATAATGTTTTATGTAAAATTGGTAACCCCATTTGTGCTTAAACGATGAGTATAACCTATGATCAAATGTTCTCATTTGACAACTAAATCAATATACTCATATATAGATGACCTAGTCATCGCAAATTGCTTGATAGATGCTCCAGTGATTGTGCATGCTTTGCCACATATTTCATTTGCCATTCTATTGTGTCAGCATGTTGGTTGCATATTTTACTCATTCGAGGACATCCACTTGTAGTTTTGATTGTTTAGCTCTTTCTCTTTTGCCAAGTGGATGGACAAGAATGCCTAAGAACCTTCTCTAGCTATCTATGATTTTATCGTCTCAAACTCTATTCATGCTACATCCCAAAGTTTGATCAAGTCAGATTCGAACCACTCTGTGTGAGGAGCACTTGGAGTCCCTGATTCGTCACAGACTTAAACTTCCAAAACCTCTTTGTGCATTCAGTCTGACCGAGTTATCCATTTCGGCAAACCGAGTGCACTAAGTTGATCTAGGTTTTCATCTTGGTGCAACCGATTTGAACACTTTGGTCACACCGAGTTGCAGCAACCGCTTGCGATTCTGCAATCTCGGTGCCACCAAGTTGTTCCACTTGGTCACACTGACAGAGTCGGGATATAAATACCCACGGGTGAGATTTTGGAAAATTCTTCAAAACCCCTCAGCCCACGCATGTCCCGCTCTCCCTCCTCGGGTCGCCAGATCGCCTCCTTGCCGCCAGTGACCTCCCGCTGCTGGTTTCTGCCGCCGTTGATGGAATCCGCTCCGCCGTCGCCGCTGTAGCGAATACCCGCCGAACTAGGGTATGTGTTCGACACCTTGTGCTATCTATTTACCTCCGATTCCTAGCACAAGGACAATGCCATGATTCTTGCCACGAATGAAATCGATCTATCCAGCTAAATCTTCCTTAGGCTTAGTTTGATTCTAAAATTTTAGGGTTAGCTCTCCGTAGAACTCATCTCAGACCGACTGAATCACAAAAATTGGTCTCACCGATTTGGCTTAGGCCATTGCACATGCGCTTTTCGGTCTGACCGAAAACTGCAAATCAGTGTGACTGAGATCAATTCTCTATGAAACCCTAGCAATCTCGGTGCCACCGAACTATGACTCGATCTGAACGAGTTAACTAGTGTAGGTTCCAAAAGTTGCTTCGGTATCATCGAGTTTATCAATTCGGTAGCTCCGAGATCATTTCTGTAGAGAACTAAAACTAAGTTTTGACTCATTTCTTTTGCAAAATCTCTATACTTTGTGATGCTCATCTACTCTACCTCATCTATAATCTATTCACAGGGTCTGATGTCAGTTTGCCTGCCAAGATGTCTGATGAAAGTGATAGCCAGAACAAGTCTGAAGAGCAAGTACAAATGAGTGAGGGCACTAGTACCTCAAGCAGTTATGATGAGGGCAGCAGGAGCACACCTAGTAACTTGCCCAACGCAGCCACTAGAGCAAGGAAGAAGAGAACCTCAGATTCTGAAGATGAAGATTATGTTGCGGCTGAGGATGAGGCCATCACAAAGAGGAAGGTAGTGAAGAAGGGGTTTGGCACTGCTGCATCTACAAAGCCTGGCATGAACAAGAAGGCACCAACTAGGAGAATCCCAACCTCCAAGCCAAGCAAAGTTGCCACAGGACAAACCATGGAATTCACAATTGAATCTGATGATGAAGAGGAAGCTGGTGATGACAAGAAGAAGAAGAGGGCAAGAACCACTACTTCTAAAGTTCTTGGAAAGTCAACTATGGTGAGAGATCCATCTGATGATGAAGAGGAAGAGGAAGAGGATGCTGCTCTAGCACCCAAATCCCAAAAGCTTATGGGAGATGCAATCAAGTCAGGGCTACTCCTAAGCCCAAATTTGCTCCCAAAGTTGTTGCTCCAGCCACAAAGTCTGCACCCAAGAGAAGCACAAGAAACATCCCTGCTGAAGAGAAGAACAAGGCCCCAATGCCTGAAGCTGAAGCCCAAGTGCTGAGAAAGCTCAAACAAAAGATCCCAGACCAAAATGACACTCATCCAGTGGCAGAGGACACGAGCATCAGGAAGGATACATCTCTTTGACTTTGGAGGAAAAGTGACCCTTATGCTGTAGGAAGGAGAACTGCTGTGGATTGCAGGTTCCACACTAAGGAACAACAAGACTTTTATGAGACCATTCTGCTTGACAAGAAGCCAATTGTCTGTGACATGAGATGGGTTGACTGGACATACATCAGAGAGAGTGAAGATCATTTCCCAGGTGTCTATGATAGCTTCAAGGCTTGTGGAGTGGACAAGTTTATTGGCCAGAAGCACTACAAAAAAAATACACTTCCATGATGATACGTGTTTGTCACAGTAGGTCACATTTTCTGTCATGCATATACATCCATGACGATTTTATGACAGAATCAAGATAGTCATACTTGTGCTGTCGTAGAAGTGTTCCATGACATTACCAAAATTATCATCATCCACTTCCATGACGTTAAATTGCGCGTCACAGAATTGCTTTCGTCAAGGGTGACCGACATGTGGCATCCACCGTAATGGAACACTGTTAAGCTATCGGGTTCGGTTTTGGATCCGATAACCCGTTAGCAGCCCTGACCAATGGGGATTTTCCATGTGTAAAATCATCATTGGCTGGAGGAGACACGTGTCGGCTCACCGTCGGGACAGATGTCATCCACTCATTGGACAGAAGGCACCTATGATACGTAGACAGTGGCACGACCCAATAGAGGCCCATTCCTGTGAAAAGGCCGACCCGTTTGACTTGATCAAAAGGTGGCGGGCCGGCCAACTGAAGCCTGTTAACGGCCTGTTCGCATATAGCCCATTTACAGCCCGCTAACCTAGGGCCCGTTATGACCTATACGAATTCGGCCCAGTAGCGTCATATGGGCCGTCCAATATGATTCCAGCCCATTTTAACTTCCGGCCCACGTTTGGCCCATGACGTCTTTCAACCCATATGAGGCCCTTTGTAACTCTTGGCCCATTAACTGCCCACGGTGAAACTGGCCCGTAATAAACATTGTATCACTTTATACCCATTAACGGCCCATTATTCCATTGGGCCGTTTCTAGCCCATGTTATCTTTCGGCCTTCTCAGGGCTCATTTATTCTTGGGCTCATTTCCAGCATTCAGTTACTTACGGCCCGTTACTGTCATTTTCTGCTTGTGGGCCAAATTCAACCCGTTGTGACAGTCGGCCCATTTGTGGCCCATTAATACGTTGGGCCATTTCCATAGCTTCATCAAATACGGCCTATTAACAACGGCCCATTATGGTCGGCCCATGAACGGACGATTCCAACTCTAGCCCGTTTACGACCATAATGCGGTCTGTTATTGGCCCATGTTTGGCCAATCGATCATACGGACCATATAAGGCCCATTATTGATATGACCCGTAGAAGGCCCATTGTGTCTATAGCCCGAAGAAGGCCCATTGTTTCTACGACCCATATAAGGCCCATTGTTTCTACGGTCGGTAGGAGGCCCAGTGTCACTACATTAAATATGTAGCCCATGGTTATTGTGGCCTAGTTTTAAAAATAGGTTATTGCGGCCACTATCAAACCACGGAAAAAGAACTGCACTGACTACAAGCAAACAAATAAACAATACAATAAGGAAATAAATAAGCAAGCAACTAACACTAGGCTATCACGGATATTACACATATTACATCCACATGGCATCAAAATTTGCCACCAGTGCAAATATAGGGAACAAAGCAGCATATCATATACACTGGTTGTCAAAGTTGGCGACCAGCGCAAATAAACACCACAGCAAAACAAATCCAGAACTGAAACCGCTTCAGAGGATCTCAAGAAACAATATCCCGGGTACCCATAATGCTGTCAAGATGCTTAGCAAGCTTATTAACTTTCTCTTGTTTGGCGCTTAAATCCTCTAGCGCGTGCTATTGCACCAGGAAGTATGCACCTGAATTCTGCAAGGACTTCCTCAGTCCTTCAGCATCCTGTCGTAGCACATCTGATTGATGTCTTTCAACTTGAAGTTGAGACTCAAGAAGACAAACTGATTCATGCAGCGAGTTCGAAGAGCTTGTGCCAGCAGTATTGGCCAGTAAGTCGAACACTACATCAAGACAGGACTTTTGGGTTCTCTCACTGTCATCAAGATTGTTTTTATCAGCTTTCTTGGAGACCAACAGGGATGTCTCACTATCTTGAACCTTATCTGCATTACTTCCTTTACCATTGCATAACGCGGTACTGTTCTCCAATATTTTGTCCGCATTCTCAAAGAGAAACAAGCAGACACATCACAGGTTTACCATGTTGTATATGAAACTCATTTTGGTAAATGAGTTCAGTAGTAACATGGGCAGGATAATAGCATGAAACAAACATATATCTATGTACCATGTTCACTTTATGGTCTATATCATTCTAGTTTTTGTTGCCAAATCAAGATAGAGACACAGTTCAAATATTATTTGTTCAAGACAAAGAAGAATAGACAGAAAATAAGTGTGGGAAACAATAGAGCAATAACAACACTTGTAATGTGCATGACATGAGAACATAACTGTTTATTCAATTGAAACTGAAATCAACATAGAGCAGGTTACAACAGCAAACCAGTTAAAGAAACAGGTTTAAAACATACCTGTTGCGCCATTGGAGATTCAAATCCATCCTTCAAATTTGAAAATAGGTTGTATGAGTAAATACAGTAATGCAAGAGCAAAGGAGTATGAACCATAGCTACAGAACCTGACCTGAGAACAAATCTTCTTCTCCTTTAAGCATTGAGTTGGGATTCGGAGTGGTGGTCCTCATGCTTTGGTCACTACAGTTCCCTTACTAACTACTCGTGTTTGGGTGCTCTGTGGTGGAGACGGTGATGTGTCAACTAGAACTAGATTACTCTCCACTAGGGTTGGGGGTTAGAAGGGGTGTAGCTGGTTCTCTGTCCAACTGGGTAGGTGTACAATCTGCGAGAGTCTGGGTTATGTGTGGTGGATCTGGTCCTTGGGCAAGTACAACCGTGGTTCTATCTGCATCAACTGGTAGCACTATGTTTTCTGAAGACCGTGTTGTTACTCCCTTAGATACTGCCATCAGCCTCTCCAATTCAAATGGCTGATAAACTAGAAAAGTAATTGAAAGCATAGACATTGTATGATAGACAGGTGCAATGGATAGTGGGGAATAAAATAGGGCATGGAATAATTCACATTTATGTTGTCTAACCAAATAGGATAGCATGACATAATTTCACATATATGATGGCTAACTAAATAGGATAGCATGACACAATTTCACATTATGATGGCTAACTAAAAAAGATGGAAAGACATAGTTCAAAATATGATGACTATGTAAACAGGATGACATGATATAACTATATAATGTGTTTATTAAATAGGTTGGCATGCCATAATTCACATACATTCACGGATAGAATGCCATAATTCAAAATATGATGACTGTAAACACTAAACAGGATGAGATGATATAACTATATGATGTCTTTATTAAATGGGTTGCCATGCCATAATTCAGATAGATAATGTGTATGTACTATGTAAACATGATGGCATGATATAATTCGAATATATGATTTATATAGTAAGCAAGTAAGAAGATGGCAATCCATATATGATGTAAAAAATAGGCAATTCAAGACAACATGCATGACATGGGTAATATAAACCTGCCAAGTTTGAGCATAGACCTCAGGGAGGAAATAGGACTGGTCATTAGTCTCTGAATCCTCCTCTGAGGAGCTCTCTGTAACCAGCAAGATGTCTGCTTCAGCAGGTATCATTGTCTGCTCTGAATACCTTGTTTTCACTCCAGATACTTCCATCACCGCTACAAATGGCTGATTCATAGGAAGAGTAGTTTAATATACAAACGTTGTCGACAAATGGAACACGTAATACAAAAAATGATAGCATGATATAATTCACATACATGATGATTGGCTAAACAACATGGCATTGCATAATTCACATACATAATGCCTTTGCAACAATATAGCATTGCATAATTCACATATATAATGTCTTGCAACAAGATGGCAATGCATAATTCACATATATGGTAATTAGACACTGAATAGGTAGCATTCACAGAAAGCATGTCTAAACTAATCAAATGACATAGCAAAGCGAGACACCATACACACGATATGAG
>NC_041381.1:243596204-243598852 GCF_002162155.2 Triticum dicoccoides
GGGTAGGACTGGTCATCGGTCTCTCAATCCTCCTCTGAGGAGCTATCCATAACCAGCAAGATATGCGCTTCGTCAGATAGCATAGTCTGCTCTGAAGACCTTGTTTTCACTCTAGAATTTGCCATCACCGTGTCAAACGGCTGATGCACACGAAGAGCAGTTGAATGTACTAACATTGTTGACAAATGTAATATGTAACAAAAAAAAGGATGGTCTGATATAATTTACATATAAGATAACTGGCTAAGCATGATCGCATTGCAAAATTCACATATATGATGCCTGGCTAAACAAGATGGTGTAGCATAATTAACATAAATGATGAATAAACTAAACAGATGGCATTCGCACAAAGGATTTCTAAACTAAGCAGATGACATATTTGATGTATAACATAAGCAATGCAAGGCACCATATGCATGCTATAACCAACATCAACATGCCAAGTTAGAGCGAAGACCTCAGGGGGTAAATAGGAGTTGTCTTCTCCTTCTGAATCACCCTCTGAACAGATATATTCCTCTCGATTACAATTCGTAATGGGTGGAGGGGGGCTGCCTTTGCGCCTACCATGGAGCGAAGACCTTAGGGGGTAAATTTTATTGCCACGGAAGGCTCGTCTCTTTTGCTCTACATGTTCAGTTCCATTGTTTACAATAACTGCCATGCATAGGAATAAAACATAGTGATATTATGTAAGGAGTGCATGCAGAAATCCAGAGTGATGGTAGCAACCTGTGGATAGACCCAAAACCAATAATAGCAGGCAGATAATGGCTTTATTTAAAAAATACAGATAATGGCTTCTTTACTGTTTGTTTCCCACCCAACATGAAACTCATAGTAGACACCGGAGATTAACCAAATAGTAGATAGATACTATTGATTGGGGCCCCGATATGTACCCCACAACCATTTAAAAACTCAAGTTTGACCATTAGTTTGGAGCTGACTCAGATTCTAATCGGTGAACAGGATGATAAAGTAGCATGTAATATTAAGCGATGCATAACATAAGCAGACACGAAAGAGTGTGACCTCTCTTGCGGACCCGTGTAGTCCTCAAGGTCATCTGCTCGATTGATGATGGTAATGCAGTTTTCATGGCTGCCGGCGGCGGGGAAGAAGATCTGAGGCAGCGAAAGATAGTCTGGAGGCCGGATCCCTGTTGTGCTAGACCCTTCTGTCGTTGGAGCAGCTGAGCTGGGGTGGACGACGGTGCAGCAGGAGCGGGACAAACCACGCAAGGTTTTCTTTGACAACTATCTGTAAGAGAAGTAATTATGTATGGGCTCGTTTGAATTGGAGCATTCCAACAATGCAGGGATAGGAAATAGACAGGAATATGATAGGAATGCACGTGCAAAAGAGAGAATTTAAAAACACAGGATTTCTGCCAATCTGGGTGTTTGATTCACAAGAATTGGAAGATCACAGGATGCAAAGAAGCATGGTGAGATTAAGTCAAACCACAAGAAAATGTATGGTTATAATGCTATCATGCTACTATCTCTTAGTCTTGTGCTTCATGAATAGGAATTTGAAAACGAGGACATGTGAAAATTAAAATTCCTACATTTTTTCTTTCAAGGAGACACTAAAGGAACAAATCCTACTGTTTTCCTTTGCTCCATTCCTTTGAACGAAATTCATGAATAGTAGTACCATAGGAAACTTTCCAATTCCTATGTTTTTCATTCACTTTTCCTTTCAAGCACAGGCGATTCTATTAGACAGGCTTGAGCAAGGAAAATCCTACACTAAAAAAATGTTTTCGTGCTACTTCTATTACTTTGGACCCAGGCCACTGCCCTACTATCTCAACTCCCAGGGCCATCGACAAATGCACAGCTCAAACACGCCGAGATAAATAATGATGGCATTGAAGAGAGTCCATCAAGGATAGCTAAGTTGCCTCGTACATCACTACTTGATAGTAGGATAAAATAATCGTATTTCTTGTTACTACTTGTGCTCAGTGGACAATATATATAACATGTGGAGTAAAAAAGAGATGCAACAAGTGTACAATCTCTTTGGCGAAGCCATGTCGATCTCAGCATGATTGGGTTAGCCGGTGAGGATGCGCCGGCTGACTTGGCTGTTGGAGGAGGGGAAGAAGATCTTAGGCTCCTGGAAATGGAGCCCGAGGTACTGCTCTGCTGTGATGGAGGGTTTCGTCATTGGAGCAGCTCCGGTGAGTTGTACGATGCCGAGGCTGAAGCAGGACAAGAGAGACAATGTTAACCTGAGTGGAATTCTAATAGCATCTCCAATAGATGACGTAAAATATATAACCACAAAGTGCTAGATGTAAAATACATCAGCCGCTCATCTCTGAACTTAACTGTCGAAACTTAATTTAACTGTCGAAACTAAACTTAACTGTTGAAACTGAATTTTGCTGTCGAAACTGAATTTTACTATCGAAACTGAACGCACTAGCAAGGTGAGGCTACACGTCAGTCAACTGACTTTTTCATCTCTGGTCAGTCGATTTTGCAGCCGTTGGACACAAAATCAAGGGCCTGCAGTTCATTTTCAACCTCCACCCCCTGAGCCGCCAGCCACCACCGGCCAAACAACAGCCCCTCGCCGCCCGCAGCCGGCAGTGCGCCGCTCCGCCCGCCCCGAAAACACTCCCCACC
>NC_041381.1:243599190-243602124 GCF_002162155.2 Triticum dicoccoides
ATAGTGGGGTACCTCTTCGGCGAGCCCCCCTCCCCACTGCAGCTGGTTCTTCCTTCAATCCGGCGAGCCCCCCACCCCCTGAAAATCGACTGACCCAAAAGTCGATTCAGTCGACTAAAGTGTAGCTAAATCGGAGTAGCATCACAAGCAAGAGCAAGAGCGAGAAGAGCAGACCAGGCAGGGGACACAGAGCAAGAGCAGAGTAGTAGCGCGAGCGAGAGCTAAAGGAGCAGCAGCTCCTACTGATGTGGACGTCGCCTCCGAGGGACCGACGCCATGGAGGAAGTGACTGGCGACGCTGCAGTGGATGGAGCTGCGTCGTGTCGGCTCAGGACCGAGCGCTGGCTGCACCGTGAGATCGAATCAAGAAGAAAATCCAGCGATTAGTGTACAACCTCTTTGGTGGTGTCGCTTAGGCCGCAGCTTAATCCCAGGAAATGATGATGATGATGCTCTTCTGGTGGTGCAGTTGAAGAAGGCGGTGTGGGAATGGAGGTGGCGCAAAAGACGAGGGGAACATCGGGGCATCTCCTTGCAGGTGGAGGACGTGGTGGCTTAACCGGCGGGACGACGATATCGACGACGGATCCTCATCTGGTACGGTGGATGAGGGATGTCGAGGTGTTGCTGTGGACGACGTCATCAGGGAAGAGGCTCCGGCTGGGTAGCAGACGGAGGAGGGTGTGGGCCTTCGTCGCGGGTTTTCGCGGCCTCGGTGTACGAATGGGTGGGCGGATGGGATGGGAGTGGGGAACCATGGCTTAGGGACGCGCTTGTCCGAAATGTGGGGTAAGTTACGAAAGTACCCCCACCGATTAGAGGCGGTTCTTTCAGTTCAGGGGTATCATGGGCATTTCGCTTGTCGGGATTTCACAAGAGGTGGGAGTTTTTGCGCGCGTTGTAATTTTGGAATAGCAAGGCAGGGGTTGAGATGGAGGGAGTTGTCGGAGCACAACGAGACAAAGATATATCTTAAATATTTCAGGCTAACAAGGCGCGGGTTGAAATTTCCGGACAAGCCTAACATGTACTGTACCAAATCAATTCGCACTACAAATGTCATTCAAAACTTTGAATGCATGTTATGTTCAATTAAAATATTTCGCTACGTGTATAATGCATGCAACCTACTACTCAAATGAACATTTTAGTGCATTCCAAACGTATATACTACCGCTTCAATATGAACTAAATTTGAATTTGTTTTTCTATTTTAATAAGATCTATAGTAATGATTGTTGTGAAGTCAAAGCATTTGAATTCGTTTCTCTGTTTTAATAAGATCTACAATCATCATTATTGTCAAGTTAAACCGTCGTTTGTGTATTATCTTCACAGCACACCACATGATTAGTCTCGAGTTACATATGAACTATGTGTACTACATGAACTCGAACTCGATTTTTTGAATCCACTTTATGTTGATTTCAAATCACATTACATTTCTAGCTCTAGCTAGATCTTCATAATCTAAACCATGTCTCATATGTATAATGTGTTTATCACATTATGTATGGTGCCCCGCCCCCTACGCCTACAAGTATTGAGATGTGAGTTGCAAACACCACACATTACGACAAATTCAAATAAAATGTGAGAATGTTCGATATAGAGTATTGTTTAGATTGTTCGATATTTAGTTGTAAGCTGCAAACGCCACACATTAGCAAAAATTCAAATAAAATGTGAGATTGTTTGATGTATAGTATGGTTTAGATTGTTCCACATTTAGCTGTGAGTTGCAAACGCCATGTATTATCACATTATGGTATAACATGTGCAAAACCACAGCACTCGTATCACCTCTATATTCATGGATGCATATGTTAAAAACACTATGATCTCCTATTAAAATATATGAATCCACTTTCATATCAAATTATGATCTTTGTTAGTCTCTTATACCCACACAATCCTCTAACCTTTGTAGCTACCACTAACTTTATCTCGTGCATGCACACGCCCTCCTCGCCCTCCCCTCCCACAGCATTCTATCCATCGCGCACATTCATTTTTTTCTTTAGGTCATTCTCCAAGAGTCTCCACAACTCCTTTCCAACACACACCGA
The DNA here is from genome assembly GCF_002162155.2 of Triticum dicoccoides. NCBI lineage: Eukaryota > Viridiplantae > Streptophyta > Magnoliopsida > Poales > Poaceae > Triticum > Triticum dicoccoides. The sequence continues at coordinate 243,601,260 of NC_041381.1, forward strand.
TCGATAAACCTCTCTAGCGATGCCTGCGTACAACATACACACGCACCTTCAATCTCCTCCTTTCTGTATCCTTGCCTCGTGTCTCTCATATGGTCCCACACACATGTAACTCTCGCCCCTCTTTCAATCGACCTCACAACTGCACACTCCTCCCCCTATCTAGCTAGTAGCTAGGCCTCTCGCACCACCTCCTAGCTCCATTCTCTCTGTCTTTCCGTCTCACTGGGCCCTATTTGCCTCTAACAAATGGACGTACACCGATCGACCGCCCGCTATACATATAGCTAGCTAGGTCCTTATAACTCGCTTTTACCCACACGTCGATCGATCTACCTCATTAGTTATGTCTCTCCTTTCCTCAGACAAACAACAATTGATCTACCGATCTAGTTAGGTTTGCTTACCAAACCCATGGTTCCCCTTCATCATACATGGATGCGTCCCGATAGATCTATCACGCACATGCACACACAGAAACACATCCCCACTCTTATTGATAGCATTGCAGTTCCTCCCTTAGTTTGTCTAGTAGGCCTCTCCCACCATCTCCGAGAAGCAACTCCATCACCCATCTAGCACTCTACCCCTCTCCCTCCCTCTCTCTCTCTCTCTCTCTCTCTCTCTCTCTCTCTCTCTCTCTCTCTGTCCCATCATATTTCCCGTCCTTCAGTTATGTATGGATGTCGACCGATCTCCCTCAAGACATAGTTGGGTCTCTCCTTCTCAACACATATACGAGTCGTTCTACCTCTATAGTTAGGCCTCTGCCTACCCCTCCCCCACCCCCTCCCCCCACACACACCAATACATCGAGCGCTCTAGTCATGTCTCCCTGCCACACACAAACTTGACATGTGCCCTCTGA
>NC_041381.1:243602649-243607570 GCF_002162155.2 Triticum dicoccoides
GCGGTTTGTATCTCTCACACACTCCCATGTAGGTGGGGAACGTGCACAAAGAGAAGATGTGCATGCACAACGCACGTACTCCCGTCTCTTTCCCAACCACACCCGCGCGGGTACACGTTGGAGCTCATTTCTGTACGAAAAGGCAGCCCACATGGTAATTTGGCACATGTACTGGTTGTCCACTTGGTGGAGGGAGGATCGTCTACCACGGGTGAACAAACAAATTGCGACTTGACGCGTTATGTTAAAAAAGAGGCAAACCATGTGGGCCTTACCTTAGAGGCAAGGCTCTATACACTGGAGTACTTTTGATGTGTCATGTCAACTCGCAGAATGAGGAGAAGCTTGCTTAGTACGCCGTCTCCCCCGCCCATGGGCGTGGTGGCTCGCAGGATGAGGTGAAGCTTGCTTAGTACTGTACGCCTTACGCCCGCTCCCTCGCCCACGTGCGCGGTGGCTCATAGGACAAGGAGAAAAATTTACTCGTCCCTCCATTTACTCCTCGTCCCTACTACCTTGGTTATAGAGATAATCATATTGTTCGTAATATATATGTCCTTTAGTAGATTTCAATATGAACTACTAGTACATACTCCAAACGCTGATGTATATAGACATATTTTAGAGTGTAGATTCACTCATTTTGCTCCGTATGTATAACTCTCCCTCGCCCCTCGATCCTCGCCCATGTGGTGGATGTGCAGCAATTCATTCGGTCTCATATAGCCAAAACGATATATACTGCACTACCATTATTGCTCGACTTCCCGAAGAGGCGAAGAGCCAATCGCAAGGTTAGTATTTTGGAGATGCCAAGCGCAAGGTTATAGGAGAACGAGTAGTAGGTGCCGCGTCATTTATAAATAAAGTTTTTTTCAGTGGCACATATGCAATATGATAGGTTCATATGGAGAGAAAAGGAAACCGCTCCACTATATACATAGTCAGGACGGGCCAGCCTACACGGTTGCTTGCTAGGGTTGCTCTCTTCACACTCCCTCACACAAAGCGACTGTGGCCACATCTCTAACATCCCGGCGGATCACGTTCGCCGGGGGAAGGGGTGGATGCTTAGTATAGATGTGGTCCCCGTCGCCGACGGCAAAAACCCACTGTCGGCACGTCCCGATCAGGGGTCCCCGCCGTTCTATCTCACAAAGCCGGTGAGGTTGCCTCCGTCCCTTGCTCACTGCCGCGACGTGGGCAGTTGCCGCCTCCCGTTGCCCTCCTCAAGGTTGAGCTACGTCCTGACATCCCTCAGGTACAACTCCCTTTACAGCCGGCTTGCACCACTGTTCCAGCTTCCCACATCACTCCATGTGGATATTTCCCTACTACTTTGCCCCGCACATACCTCTAGTGGCTTCTACGTACTATATTTGTGATGAGTTTATGTTTCATCAACTAGTGCCAGTAATCTTATTCTAATCACGCTTCTTTAATTTCTTTGCAACAAGGATGCTCATCTTGATTTTGGTGAAACTGCAAAAAATGATCCGATGGTCAAATGGTTGCAAACTTCATTTCTTAGGAAGCTCGAACGTTGCCAGCAAATTGATGTATGGTTAGGGTTCACGGTTCAAGGGCTAGGGACTGCATGGATCGTTTTTTTTGGATGCCTCTATTCCAAAACAAGTGTCAGATTTAGTAGTATTACAACTTTGTACTAAAGTTTGCATAAAGTTGAGACACTTATTTTGGAATGGAGGAAGTACATATTTGCTATGATCTGTCAATCATTGAGATGCAATAGCATGCATGTTAGTCTCCTTTATATTTGATGAAATGTTGCAACGGGCAACCTTGGATGCAAGATACATGTAACAGAAGCTGGAAGCTTCATAGCATTGTACAAATTTATCTCGCTGATAAATTACAGTACGTACTATACTAGTATTTCCTCCATTCCTAAATAGAAGTCTTTGTAGAGATTTCACCATGAACCACAGGCGGATATATATAGATGCATTTTAAGTGTAGATTCATCCATTTTGTTCTGTATGTAGTTCACCTAGTGGAATCTCTACAAAGACTTATCTACTAGTAATAGCTAGCCCCCACTACTAGGAATTCTCTATCCTCTCCTTGAGCCACATCATCAAAATTAATGTAGCCGTTAGATGAACTAAATCAGTCCATAATAGTCATCTAATCTAGACGTTGAGAGCCTCCGCACTAAGCCACATGCAAGCATGCAGAAATACCATGGCATGCATGTGAGTGGGTTTTAAATCACATCAACATGTCTGCATGCAAGCATGCACCGGTAGTATGCATGTAATTGAGCTTTTAAGTCCCATTAAAATGTCAAAAAGGAAAATATAATCCCATTATGCGGTAGGAGTTGGCTGATCTTTTTTCCTTACGTGGGATGATCTAAATGATGATGGGAGTTTTTTTAGTTTGGCTACCACATTTGTCATGCGGTTATAGAGTTTTTTTTAGTTATATGAAATCGATAATTTTACGTAGAGAGATATACGGCTGTTCCGTGGTAACGCGTGGGGACTCATCTAGTATTTAGGAACGGAGGGAGTACTATGTCAAGAGTTATGTGTCGCACGGTGTCTAGAAAATATGGTGATAGTGTGAGGTGGGCCATGTAATCGCTGAGCCTGCGTGTTTTCACTGCTCTTGCACTCCTCCGCTGTAAGAATGGAGAAAATTGTAATCTAGTAGTACCTCCTTTCGCTAAAAGCATGGGACATCAAGTAGTCCTACCACCTCATTAATAAAGACCAATGAGCCATCAAATCACATAGACCTAGCAGTAAGTTTGAGGGACGAAGCAACCATCACTCTTGAATCTGCTTCTCCCTTCAATGCAGGAACCAGTGAGAGGTCGCGTCCGCTTTGCCCGGGCATGAATGCGGCACCGATTCTTTGGAGCGGCGCTGACCATTTTGGGCAGGAAGCGCGCGCGGGCGATGGAGGGGCTTTGGGTTGGCCAGGCTGGCCAGGAGCAGGCGTGGCAGCTGTCCGCCTATCCCTACCGGATGCCCGGAAATGAGAGGATGCATCGACTCTCGCGGAAAAAATCATACACTGCACACCATCTCTCTATAGGAGTAGGTCGATTTGTCGCTCTCTCTAACACATATATGTTGTTAAACAAACACACACACACACACATACACATGCACACACAAGTTCATAGAATAGGAAAATCGTGTGATTAAGAAGCCACAAGAAGTGAGATACAAATGGAGTACGTACAAGAACATAAGAGGTGACGAATATTCCATCAGATATTCCCAAAATGTTTAGGCGTCATCCATTAACTTCGCATCTCAATACCCTCCTGGCCTCGTTGCTAGCGAGCATTGTTACTTAGGGAGGGTTTGGATACTTAGCAAGAACAACTTATAACATAGCTGGGCAAGGTTAGGCGTTTGGAACTGTTAAAATATGTTAGCTTTTGTGGGCTAGCTAGCTTGGGTGGGCTAGAAAAACCTTGCTAGCTCAAGAGAGCCAGATCGACTCGCTTCCGACGACAAACTTCGCGTACTAGTGACATAGACTAGTAACATATGCCCGTTACTAGTCCAAGTTACTCACCACTATTGCCAGCCTAAGCAATGTAACCAAACACTCCTTACTCTGCCTTGTTATCTCCCGTGAAACCCAATGCATGGAGCGCAACTACATGTTGATCAGTCAAGAAATCAAAGTCGGCTTGCATGCAAGTTAATACGTGGCCCTGCATGGTATCTAAAACGGCATCTCTTAGTTGTTTGGATTAATTGTTTCATTTAGAGATAGAAATTAGGGCTTTGATTGGAGGAATGACCGGTCAAGTTTCTCCTTCTCCTCCAATCTGCTTGCACCTTGGTCCCGCTGCACGTTCTAACGTGACTTATTACACCTAGATGGAGGGAGTAGTAAGTACGAGATACGGTGGCACACTGACTTAGGTCGAATACAAGTGCCCAAAATTGTGTGCATGTTATAATAAGGATTCACTTAAAATAGTACATGAGCGAACAGAGGGATCAATTGGACAGTGTTCCCGAGCAGTAGCGAGATGTGTGAGGTAAGATACACCGCTGGCGCTTTTAATTTTTCTTATTAATTTGTTTGTTTCACCCTCTGACTGGTGGGACCCAACGTACTACGTGGTGAGAGGTAAGGTGACTAAGGCTGCATTATTTCTGCACCACTGTGGATAGTCTTACCACCAAAGCCACATGACATGATTATGATTTAAATCCCAATGACAACCACACAAAAAAACATGGCATGCTTGTCGCACGAATGCAGGAATGTAAAAAAGTTTATTTTCCTCTCGTTGAACATATCGGGAGGGTTGTGTAGCTGGTTAGCCCGTTCACTCATCAAACTTGAGGTCTCGGGTTCGATAACTGCACTTGAGCATAATTCGTGCCAGGAGGATTCTTTGACTGGTCAAAATGGATGGATACGGAGCAAAACTGTCTCGTAGTGACCGTATAATCACCTCATCACGTATAAGCTGCAGCCTCGGTGCTTGTTTTCACTGGTGGAAAAACAGGCTTCCGTCCAGCCCCATAAGTCGCGAAGCTGTAGGAACCGCGACTAATGGGACCTTTAGTCGCGGTTCTGGAGGTGAACCGCGACCAAAGGCCTGGGCCCAGGGCGCTCGGTGGCCAGCTGGCGCACGTGAGGGTCTTTAGTCGCGGTTGGCCAGGACAACCGCGACTAAAGGCCTTCGGGCACCTTTAGTCACGGTTTGCCAGGCCAACCGCAACTAAAGCCCCTCCCCTATATATACCCATCCAGCAGCCAACACTTAGCCATTTGGAGCCATTCTCTTCACAAGTGGGTGTAGGTTTGCTTTTGGTTCCTCTTATGCACATAAGGTGTTTGATGAAATGCCCCAAGAGCATGAAACAAACATGACATGAAGTGTTGGAGCCACACTCCTCGATCGCGGTTAGCAACT
>NC_041381.1:243609724-243610145 GCF_002162155.2 Triticum dicoccoides
GCTGTACATGTTGGCCAAGACACCATCTTCGACTATAACGACTTTCCAAGGGTACGAGATAAATGGGAATACATTTTACACGATCGCCCAAGATAAAAAGAGCACCAACCAAAACAGTGGTGTCCGCTTTGATGCAACAACCGAGAATGGGCAAAAGGTCACATATTATGGTTACATAGAGGAGATATGGGAACTTGACTATGGACCCTCCTTTAAGGTCCCTTTGTTCCGGTGCAAATGGTTCAAGCTAACAGGAGGTGGGGTAAAGGTGGACCAGCAATACGGAATGACAATGGTGGATTTCAACAATCTTGGTTACCTTGACGAACCATTCGTCCTAGCGAAAGATGTCGCTCAGGTTTTCTATGTGAAGGACATGAGTAGCAAACCGAGGAAACGGAAAGATAAGAAAACGATCAGT
>NC_041381.1:243612528-243649760 GCF_002162155.2 Triticum dicoccoides
CCGTAAAATTTGATAATTAACAAAAAAAAACGTATATACGGAGAGGGGCGGCGAGGGGGGCGGCGATGCGCGCGGTGTTTTTTTAGGGATCGAGAGGGGACGGCGAGGGTTATAAATGTGTTGTCCTCGCCTCCCCTCTCCGTGACGCCGTCGTCTGCCGCCCCGTCTCGCGCTCTACCGCGACACCCTCTCCCACCCCTTCCTCGCCCCCTCCTTTTGCCACTGCCCTTTCGCCACCGCCACCGCCACCGCCCCCCTTCTTCACTTAATTAATTTGTTTTTACTACATGTTTTCAGGACTGACATAATGGCGGACGATAGAGCTGACCCGATTATGGACAACTATGATCCGGACGGTGAAGCACATATGTTCGGCATCATAAACGGCGATATTCTATATGTGCCGACCGGAGAAGAATAAGAGGATATCTCTTCTTATCTGAACCTTGACGGTGAAGATGAAGGGCGCCGTCAGCAAGAAGATGCCGAACAAACGTGGATAAACGACGATCTTCAAATGGAAGTAGCAACCACCTCCGGCGCCGAGGTATATATATACATTGAGCCTCTGGTGATACAAACTAACTGATTTGAATAAATATGTGTGTACTAACGCGCGCGACTCTTTCTTATTTTAGCCCTCGGCCGGATCGTCGAAACAATCGAGTACGTCGTCAAAGCGTGGCGCAACCAAGACGATGAAACAAGGAGAAACATGCACCATCGAGGTTGTCGGCAGTGCAACCGGCAGGCCGCTGGAGCCCCGCAAGAACGCCACCAAGTTTGTCAGCCAATGCGGAGCCATTGTTAGAGACAACGTCTCGATCACCGTCCAGGAGTGGAATGAGCCAAAGAAGGCACGAATTGATGGTTTCACTTTTGTCGATAAGAGAACAAAAAAAGATTGCTTCAAGAAGCTTATGGAACATTTCGTTCTACCTCCGGAATACAACAAATTCGATGAGGAGGGTAACAAGATTGAGGAAAACAAGGAGAGGAGGAGGCTAGTCAAACAGTTCGCTCTTCATAAGATGGCCGACGCATTCCGGAAATTCAAGCAAAATCTAGCCCATGACTTTGTCAAGCAGAACAAGACTCCGGATTTCAAAGGACAATATGAGAAACTGAAACATGATTGGCCAGAATTTGTGAAGCAAAAGAAATCGGAGCAGTTCATTCAAATATCGAAAAAAAATAAGGAAAATGCGGCTAAGAAGGAGTACAATCATGTTATGGGGCCAGGAGGGTATCACATTTGGGTGCCTAGGTTGGAGAAGATGGAGAACGAGCTGAGGGCGCGAGGAATCCGTCCAGGTACGGAGGGATGGGACCCAAGGGCCAAAAGCTGGTGGTACGGGCATGGGGGAACGCTGAACCCGGAGACAGGGGAGTGTGTTTACCGGGGCAAATTAATTAAACCCACCCAAGCCCTTATTAACGCAATGAGGGATGCTCAACAGGGGAAGATCAAGTTCAACAGAGAGAACGACGCGCTGACAAAAGCCCTCGGGAATCCTGAACACGGCGGACGTGTACGAGGCATGGGGCACATTCCGTGGAAAATAGGGTTCCCCCAGAACGATGACCCGTACGGTTACAGAAGCCGTAAGAGAAAGATGGATCGGAAAGCAGATGTTGTGGCGCGGTTGGCATCGGAAATGGATGTGATGAAGAAAACCATGAGTGTACTAGTAGCCGAAAGAGATGCAGCTCGGGTGCAGCATGAAGATCATCCAGCGGATCTCGGAAGCCAGCAGCGGAGAAGCAGCGTGGCTTCCACGGAGGCCCCACCGGCTGGTGCAGATGCACCAACGATCGAAATTACTGCACCGGAGCCTCTGGTGGTCGAAATTACTGCACCGGAGCCTCTGGTGGTCGAAATTACTGCACCGGAGCCTCTGGTGGTCGAAATTACTTCACCGGAGCCTCCTCGCTACCCCGTGGACGATATAAAGGAGATGAAAGAATGTCATCTGTATTATCCTATCGGGAACATGTCCATGAAGGTAGCCATCAGCAGTGCTTTACCATGTTTACCTGGAGCACTCCACCACAACAACCCCATTCAAGATGGCTATGCTCGTGTCACGGTGGAGGACATAGTCCAAGGGTTTGAGGACCTGGAGATTGACATTGCTACACCTGAAGGGGAGAAAAGACTTGGAGATGTCAAGCGCCATTTCATTCTATGGCAAAAGAAGTTTATCAAGTTTCCAGGCGAGGCGCCAAGGACAACAAGTCCACCCCCCTACGGTGGTGGTGGTGGCGGTGGCGGTGGTGGTGGTGGTGGTGGTGGTGGTGGTGGTGGTGGTGGTGGCGGTTCACCTACACCTCCGTCACGTCAGCCGACGCCGCCCCCCAGTCCACAACGTCCGGCGGGTGATCAGCCGCCGCCCCCCAGTCCTCGTCCGGCGGGTGATCAGACGCCGCCCCCCAATCCACCTCCGGCAAAGAAGCAGAAGCAGTCCTGGATTATTAACCCGGACCCTTATGTACCTAAGACCACAAAGGTACCGGAGCCATCACTGAAGCCTCTCCCCACAAGGCCTTGGGAACGTAGTGCCGAGGAAGTCGACGCGGCCGCGGCTGCTGATTTGGAGAAATGGAAGGCGGACTGCAAGAAGAAAAGAGAGCCCGAGCCCAAGCCAGTATTTTCTGATGAGCAAAAGAAGTGGGCTAAGTCATTTTTGAGCACACCGTCCGAAGCCGCGAAGAATCTGCCTAACGACTATGCACGTGAACTTCGCAGGCAGGCACTCATGTTCAAGGAGAACAAAGAGCGGGAGAAGGCCGAAAGTAAAAAAAGCGGGAAACAAGTTGCCCAGCTCGGGGAACAAAGTAAACAATCGATTGCCCCGTTTATAGTGGAAGCCTTCTGTCCGGATGCCCCCGAGATCATACAAGCTGCGGCAGCACAGGGATTGACTGTAATGAGTGCCAGAGAACAAGCGGCCAACTTAGGTATTACTCTTCGTGAACTGTTAGGCCTTGATGAGGCGCCAGTGAAGGAGGTAGTAATTACATGTGTCAAGAATGGGCCTCTCGTCGAGCCTGCGCAGGAAAAGGATCTACCTCCACAAATGAAAGGTCTGCTGAAATGGTACAAGGGTTACATAAAAAATAAAAACGCCAAAGAATATATTTATGCGGAAGTTAGACATGAGCATCACTTCAAACATTACTATGTACAAATTGAACTGAGTGAATTGTTCCAGCTTTTCAATCTGCGCGAGCTCGATAAATCTATCATCAGTTGCTACGTTCTGTAAGTGATTTATTAATTTCTACCCCATCTCGTTCATATTGCCTGCACTATATATATGTCCTAACTATATTGTTGTGTCCGCTATTATACATGCAGAATGAAGATTAAGGAATGCAGAGTAAGGAACATCCATGATGTTGGGTTCATTGACCCACACATCGTTAATGGACATGTGTTGGAGTGTTACCCCGCCGACGTGGAGGCAGACCTGTGGCAGTTTCTTACAAAGCAGGAACTCAAAAGTGATATTCTATTTCCTTACCATTTTGAGTGAGTGTTTCTGTCTTGAGCACATTCTCTTTTGTTTACTCCATGCATGGTATGTGGCCGGCTAATCGATGAGTTATGCATGACGTACTGTGCATGTATCGTGTCCGCAGGTTCCACTGGATTCTGCTAGTAATTAAAGTTAACACCTCAGAATGTCTCGTCCACGACTCTGTGAATAAGGATCCAAAGCTTTGGGGCGGCATGAGAAGAATGCTGCAGAAGTAATTATTTTCATTCATTTGCGCTCTATATCGATCGGCCTATTTCGTTCATTTCCTAATATCAAGTAACTAATTAATAACTCTCTTGTTCATTTAATTTTCTTTGCCTCGTAGGGTTTGGAGACGGTTCGTAGATACAAAGGTCGGTGAATTCAAAAAAGAGCTAGAATTCAAAATGTTAAAGGCTAAGAATGCTGGGGATATTCAGCCACCGGAGATCAATCTATGTGGATACTATGTCTGTGAGATGATCCGGAGATACACCTCTGAGCGGGTTCCGAGTGATACCAATGCTCAGAGGAATAACCTCCGGTGGATGCTTAGTCCAGAAGCTCGCTTCCGACCACTTCAAGAGGAACTAGCTGGATGGTTCAGCAGGGAAGTCCTCCATCCTAAAGGAGAACACTATTACGAGGACGTAGAACTTTATATGCATTAAATCATGTATGGAAACTTGTTCAAAATTGTATATGGTCATCCGATGATATTGAATATATATTGTATATTCCTCTTGAATTCTTTTTGGTTCTAATTTCAAATTTATTTGAAATTGTACATTCATATGCATGTATGTAGTACCGTAGAATATATGAAACTCCTTCAAAATTAAAATAAAGCACAAAAGAAATAAAACAATACAAATTAAACAGAAAACAGGTTTAGGGGGGGGGCTAAAACCCTAAACCTGTGGCGGCCTTTAGTCGCGGTTGGCCAGAAGAACCGCGACTAAAGGTCCTCCGCCCCGACGGCCGCCTGGCGCCCACGTGGACGGGCCATTAGTCGCGGTTCTTAAGCAGCCGCGACTAAAGGTGGGGGGCTTTAGTCGCGCTTATTTGGTCGCGGTTGCGCAACCGCGACTAATGGCAGTTGCGAACCGCGACCAAAGGCCTTTTTTCCACCAGTGTTTCTAGGGTTTGCACGCTTCACACTCTCTCTCCAGTATGTATATACACGCTGGAGCCCCAGCGCTTGTAGTTGCTCTCTTCACACTCTCTCACCCTCTCCAGATCTAAACAAGACTTCTTTGGCCTCTCTCTCCCCTCACTGCTGGTCAAAGAGCCTGAAGGATCCGTCCGCTGGGAAGGGAAGGAGGCTTAACACTGTCGCCATCGGCGAGGGAGGCAATCCACTACCGGTGCAGCTATTCACTTTCACCCAGCGGCGGTGCGGGAGGGCCTCCGACCCCTTCTTCTTCCCCGCCGTCCCGTCGCCCACCGAACCACGCCCCAAGAACCTTAAGGTATAATTTACTTATTCCACATGCATTGCTCTAGCTGCATGTGGGCTTTTTCCGCTTCTTCACTCGAATCTAGGTGTTGGATCAAACAAGAAAGTAGTGGGGAAAGTTGTATACCATGAATCTAGGACGTGGTTCAAAGAGGAAAGGAGTGGGGGAAAGTAGTGGGAAAAGTTGTATAGCATGAATCTAGGACATGGTTCAAAAAGGAAAGGAAGGGGGAAAGTTGTATCGCATGAATCTAAGACATGGTACAAAGAGGAAAGGAATGGGGGAAATTAGTGGGGAAAGTTGTATAGCATAAATCTAGGATGTGGTTCAAAGAGGAAAGGAAGGGGTGAAAGTACTAGTACAGACTGGCTATCCAGCACCTACGTTGGTCGAAAAGGGAAAACAATGACAAACGTAGTACGCACATCTGTAACGAACTTGTAACGCCCTCGATGCGGCTATATCTCCCACGTGTCGAAGCACGACTTAGAGGCATAACCGCATTGAAAGCAATGTCGCAAGTGAGGTAATCTTCACACAACCCATGTAATACATAAGGGAAAGAGATACATAGTTGGCTTACAATCGCCACTTCACACAATTACATGAATAAAGCATTACATCATCCAGATACAATCAAGGTCCGACTACGGAACCAAAATGAAAGAAGAACCCCAAATGCGACAAAGGTCCCCGATCGACCCCAACTGGGCTCCACTACTGATCAACTAGAACGAAACAACACAAAGGGCAAGATCTTCACCGAGCTCCTCCTTGAGCTTGGTTGCGTCACCTGCACGGACTCATCGGCACCTGCAAGCTGGTTTTGGAAGTATCTGTGAGCCACGGGGACTCAGCAATCTCGCACCCGCGAGATCAAGACTATTTAAGCTTATAGGAAGGATGGAGTAATGAGGTGGAGCTACAGCAAGCGACTAGCATATATGGTGGCTAACATACGCAAATGAGAGCGAGAAGAGAAGGCAAAGCACGGTCGAGAAACTATGATCAAGAAGTGATCCTGAAACTACTTACGTCAAACATAACTCCAACACCGTGTTCACTTCCCGGACTCCGCCGAGAAGAGACCATCACGGTTACACACGCGGTTGATGTATTTTAATTAAGGTCAACTTCGGGTTTTCTACAATCGGACGTTAACAAATTCCCATCTGCCCATAACCGCGGGCACGGCTTTCGAAAGTTCAAATCCCTGCAGGGGTGTCCCAACTTAGCCCATGACAAGCTCTCACGGTCAACGAGGGAATAGACCTCCACCCGGGACACTCCGATCAGACTCGGTATCCCGGTACAACAAGACATTTCGACAGGGTAAAACTAAACCAGCAACACCGCCCGAATGTGCCGACAAATCCCGATAGGAGCTGCACATATCTCTTTCTCAGGGCACACTCAGATGAGCGCTCCATACAACTAAAACCAAACCTCGAGTTACCCCGAGGGGGCGCTGCACAGGACTCTAGTTCGGACCAACACTCAGAGGAGCACTGGCCCGGGGGGGTTAGAATAAAGATGACCCTTGAGTCTGCAGAACCCAAGGGAAGGTGGTACGTTGTTAGTGCAAATGGTAAAACCAATGTTGGGCATTGCTGGAAGAGCTTTACTTAAGGCGAACTGTCAAGGGGTTCCAATTATAGCCCAACCGTGTAAGGAACGCAAAATCCGGGAACATAACACCGATATGACGGAAACTAGGGCCGCAAGAGTGGAACAAAACACCAGGCATAAGGCCGAGCCTTCCACCCTTTACCAAGTATATAGATGCATTAATTAAGTAAGATATATTGTGATATCCCAACAAGTAAACATGTTCCAACAAGGAACAACATCTCCATGTTCCAACAAGGAACAAACTTCAATCTTCACCTGCAACTAACAACGCTATAAGAGGGGCTAAGCAAAGCGGTAACATAGCCAATCAACGGTTTGCTAGGACATGGTGGGTTAGAGGTTTGACATGGCAATTTGGGAGGCTGACAAGCAAATGGTAGGCATCGTAGCATTGGCATAGCAAAAGAGCGAGCAAACTAGCATAGCAAAGATAGTAGTGATTTCGAGGGTATGATCATCTTGCCTGAAATCCCGCAAGGAAGAAGAACGATTCCAAGAAGAAGACAAATGGTCGTAGACGAACAAATCCTCACACCTCCGGAACGAAACCGAAGCTAACGAGAGAAGCAACCCGGAAAGAAACAAACAACATAGCAAACAAACATCACATAAACATGGCATGATGCGCAAACAAGTATGATGCATGTCCGGTTTAATGAGGCATGGCATGGCAAAGCGCAACAAACAATACTACAAGTTAAGTGGAGCTCAATATGCAACGAGGTGCATGTTGACGGAACACCACATCAATTATTTAGTTATCTCTCGTTTAAGCTACCCAACAATATTAACTGTTGTTAAACATGGCAAGAGGTGAAGCATAACATAAACTATACCGTCTAAACAATTTAAATGGGGCCGGATATAAAAACAACAAATCCAGTAAATCCCCATATGCATTTAGCAATTTAATGCAACAACAAGTTTAAACATTTTAAATGTTGTTATCATGATGCGGATGACATATACAAGTTTTATGCAATTTTATGAAAATGTTGACATGAGCATGTTATGAAGCATTTGGTCACCATGGCGGAACAAAAAGGGTGCCACGGCGGCGAAACAAAAATGGTTCCACGGCAACATTCCGGTCCCGGTAACTCATGGAGATACCGGTGCAAAAGGAGGCGTGCGGATGTGCGGAACATGCTAGAGATGGTGGGGTGCTCCCGACTACCGGGTTCCCACGGGTTAGTGGCATGGAAAACGAGTGACAATTCGAACACGGTGCAAACGGTGCATCTCATACATGCAAGGGCATCTCATCGCGGTCGTCATCTCGGGGTTATACCTTCGAAGCGTGCGTTTTTGGAGCGGTTCGAGTCGTCGAGGGAAGTAGTTGTTCACGGCGACGGTAGAGGTACTCGCGATCTTGGCAACGGTAGTCGTACATGTCCGGAGAGGAACTTGTCGCATCCACGGTATTCGGGCGTAGTGGAAGTAGTTGTTCAATTGTTGTCGTGGGAAGTAGTCGTACACGGTGTCGGTAGTGGTACACGGGTCTTCGGGCGACGGTAGATGGTACATGTTTTCGTAGATGAACTTGGCGATCCGAAGGGGTACTTGACGAAATCCACCTCGGATGTAGTCGTACCCGTGTAGTCGGACTTGACAAAAAAAAGGCACACCGGATGCAGTCACGGACTTGGTGAAAATCTGAAGATGGCCTTGGCGGATGCAAGCAGCAGCACAGGGCTGGCAGAGGCAACGCGGGACAAGGGCAAGGCGACGCCGTGGGGTTGCGGGAGGCGAAGCCACAGGGCGGCGCGGCTGCTGGGGCTTCGACGAACTCCGGCCAAACGGAGGGAACGAGCGGCGCGGGGCTCCTGCTGGGCACAGAGGACGACGGTCGCAGGCGCAGGTGCTCGAGGAGCTCCTCTCCTCGAGCGCTCGGGCGACGGGGACTGATGGCGCCGGTGGAGATGCAGGCAGGCAGGCAGCGCAGCTGCACAGGGCTCCGGCGACGCGGAGGCTGGGCACGGGACTCGGCGAGGGACTTGTAGAGGAGGTTGAGGCAGGGACCGAGGCGCGGCAGGGGAGGACCCTGGCAAGGCACAGCCAGATCCGGCGGCGGCGGCTCCGGTGGCTGGCTGGTGGCGCGGAGGCGACGAGGAGGAGGCCGCAGGTGAGGGAGGAGGCGGCTCTAGTCGGTGGGTCGAGGGACTTTGCCGGCGGCGCGGCTCGTAGCAGATCGGGCGCGGGCATGGAACTCCAGTGGCGCTGGCTGTGCGCGCGTGTGTGTGTGTGGCGGCGGAGTAGGAGTACGAGGGAGCGAGGGGGAGCGAGGGCAGCAAGGGGGGACGAGGACCGAGCGATGAGCGTGAGGAAGGAGATCGATCGGGAGAGATCGAGAGGAGGGAGGAGCGGTCGAGCGCTGCGGGGTGCGGCGGGCACGGGAACGAGAGGATGGACCAATTAGAGCTAGGGTTAGGAGGGGCTAGGTGGGCCTTGGGCCTGAGAGGCCGGTTGGGTCGGCCCAGGTGGAGAGGAAATGGCCAGAGGCCTGGCTGGGCTTACCTCTCTCTTCTCTCTCTTATATTTTCTTTAACAGAAAAGCAAAAAGAGAGAGGAAAAGAAAAGGAGGGTTAGGGAAAGAAAATGCGCAAGGGGATAATTTTTCCGGACTCGCAAAAATGAGTTTGTTCCGAGAAAAATAGAAAAGCCAAGATTGAAAGATTAAATTCAAACTCATTTGATTTAAATTCAAATGATTTGAATAGGAAGTGAGGTTTGGGGAGGTCCAAAAATGTTCGGATTTTTGGTGGAGCTCCGGAAAATGATGAAATAATTTATGGGCAGAATTGGAGATCAAGAATTAAGATAATAAAGGCATTGGGATATTTTGCAAGTGTGTTAAGGTGATTCCAAAACAATGGAATATTTTATTATATCTCCCTATATATCGGGAGGGTATGTTATAAAGAGAAGTCACCCTTCCCTCGATTTAAATGGATCGAAGATCCATACAATTTATTTAGTTGAGGTTTTAAAAAATAATGATATGATGGCATGACGACATGATGCAATGCACATGATGCAAGGATGAATGCAACAAATAAAACAAATCACACGACGAAACTCGGAATAGCTGGAAGTCTTCTGGAGCGTCGGTCTCGGGGCGTTACAACACTCCACCAATACAAGAGGATCTCGTCCCGAGATCTAGGATGGCACCGGAGAGAAATGGAAGAGGAAGAGAAGAGGTAAAACTAAGTTGCTTCTTCGACCAGTGAGTGAAACCAAAGAACCTTGAGAGGTTGAGCAATTTAAAAGAAAGAGCACAACTGAGAAGAACGAGATTGCAAACAATCCGTTAGAAAAAAAAAGAAAAGGAACAAGGAACATTACGAGAACTTGAAGGTTGCGAAGACATGAATCAAGAGTTTAATGGACAAGATAGAATTCGAAACCACTCCGGTTAAAACAAGATGAGAGGGGAAGAATTCGGGCAGTACTCCGGTTGAACATGGAAGGAATAGAACATGAACTTGAGAAGATGGGATGTTACTTGATGAAATCAACAACACACTGCCTCCGGAACTATTGAAAGAATGGCACAATGGGTAAGAAGGATTTCAGACAGCTCTCCAGTTGAGGAAGGAGGGAAAACTTGATAAGATTAGAGAACTCGAATGAAAACATGACACTCCGGTTAAATGGATAAGCAAGAAAAGAACACGATCCTCACGAATCGAGATGGTGAGTGAAAAGAGCAACGTCACAATGCCTCCGAAAGAAATAATAGAAGATAAATCATTGGAATAACCGAATGGAGAAGAAAATGCCAACTTCTGCCACAATTGAGCTTGGAAAGCACTCTTCCAAGAAGGTTACAACGGGGTTGTTGGGAAAAACCCAACAACGAAACGAATAAGCTTGTAGTGGGCTTATAGAAAACATCTCAAAATTATGAGGTGACAACCGGCCACTAACGGAAACGATTGCTAGCTTTAGATCGACTAAGAGATGAACACTTCTCCCACCAAGATGATAAAGAGATAACTTGGATCATTGGCAAGCACCACAAATAGCAACATTCCAATGGAAGGCTTTAGGTGAAACATGACACCAGATAACTCCAACAAAGAGGTTGGTGGATTTGAAATACCTCATTCTTAACAACATGTGAATCATGAAACATGAACTCAAATTATCAAGAATGACATAATACCAGCTCCAACGATACGGTTGAAAGAATTGCACTCCGGATAGCAAGATGAAGAAAACTTGAGCTCCTCGGAAAAGAATCTTGATGAACACTTCAAGAAGGAATATAAATCCTTGATGAACCCTCATGTAGAACCTTCATGAGAACTCCGGTAAACAAAAGGAATGAAAAGAAAGAGAAATTGAAAACACAAGGTGAATCCTTGCAATGATTTAGATGGAGCTTCGCGACGAGATAATGCGGAAAACTTACAACTCCGGAAGAAAGATGAACAACAAGCAGCCAAGAATTTATTCCTCCTGAACAAACTCTGAAGGAAAGGATTAATCACTTGGATGAAACCAGAATAAGAATTATGTTATGCGTATCCTTCACCAATTTAAATTGATGACAAGCAACGGATTTGGCATACTACTTATTCTCGTAGAAAGGATTAAGAGAGATATGGCGTAAACTTGAGAAGGTCTTTAACGAACCACCGGTAGGATTTGGAAAGAACGAATGAATTGATATGATAACAAAGAAAGAGAACTCTTGAACGAACCACAGGAAGAATTGAAAAGAACGAATAAAAGATAACGAATCACCGGAAGAATTTGCAAATGAACGAGGATGCTTGAGAGGATTTAGATACATGAGAGCGCAGAGATCACGAGCTGATTAGAGATCACTTGATGCACCGGTAAAATTGGAGAGTGATAACTGAAAGCTGAGAATGAATAATCCCGAAATAATGGCCTTCAGAGAATCAAACTGAAAAGACTCCTGAATTTGCACCGGATTGATAAAAAGAATATCTCACAATCGCAAATAATTATGAGAGGATGGCAAGAAGCTAGAATCACGAATCTCTGAGAGAGCGGATAGATATGGAGGAAAAGTCTTCATCGGTCTTCAATATCTGAGAATGACGATGAGAAACACCACCGAGAATTATTTAGACACTCCGGAAGAATCCAAACGAAGAGGTTGAGCCAATGGTGAAGAGAATTTGAAAGATCTTGGAGAAAACATTTGACTGATGATAAATCATTCTTACGTCAAACTTCGAAAAGAATTTTCAGAATACCTTCGGGAAAATAAGAAGAGTCAGGTAAGATCCTGGAAAAAGACCTGTGGGTTAGGGCCCACTCAAAAGAAACACCGTTGAACAATTTGAAGAGAGATAATGCACCGGTTGAATTAAATGACTTGAATGAGATACCAATCTCGAAAGAGCTTGAACGAATGCAGAGTGGAAACACGAATCTTCGAGATATCTTGAGCACTCCGGAACAATTTAATAGCGAGAGATGGATGATTAAGAGGTGCACCGGCATAAGAAAAGCATTGGAAAAAAAGAAAAGGAGTATGCTTAATACCAAAGCTTGAATTAAATCCACCGGAGAAGAAAAGAACGAGGAATGACGAACTTGAAGCTCCATTAGAATCTTCATGAGAATCACCGGATAAGAACATTGACGGAAAAGAATGGAGAAACTTCCCATCAATAAAATGGATACTTGAAGAAGAAATCTTAGTCCTTGAAGAAAAACAAAAGGGAGGGAGGGTGGGAAAAACAAAGGCAACTTGGAGACGGATGAAACAAACACCGTTGAGAAGAAGTGATAAATGATCTTGCAAATGTTGAAATGATCGGAACCACTTGGAGAGAAAACACGCCGGTTGAAAAGGATTAACATAACAACATCAATGATCATGAAGGATTGGTATTTAATCGGAGTATGAGAACACCATTTAAGAAAGGTATGGAATCAACACTTGACACTGAAGCAACTCGAATACCACAACTCAAAACAAAAACAAAGGGTTGGCTTGCAGAATAAGCCGGAGCAAACATATGATAGAGATTTCGTCCGAAGTTTTCCTGGTGGGGCTTACACGGGCTCGAGTGTACAGCACCATCATGTACAAGGCAGTGCACATGACATACGAAGTGTCCCCGAACCAGCATAGCCAAGGGTTCTTTAAGACACAACGAGACCACTGTAAAAACGACCGTGAATAGGCGGACCACTAGATGTCGAACCCCAATTTCATATCATACATCTGTCGGAAAGATATCCTAAGAGCTACTTGATTTCCCACCTATGAAACTCCCGAAATTCTCCGGTTATGCAATCAGGTGTTGGGGATACAGGGGAAGCATAATATCTCACCCAAACTAGCAAATCCTACATCCAGTTGTATCCATCCTTCAACACATAACCAAGAAAACTTCGGAAACCATCTACCTCAACCTTCGAAAAGCATCCGTTATACAAGTTATGGCAATACTCCCATACTCACCTCAGTACTGGGTTATCGGGGTTATCTCACCAACAACTGCATAAAAGAGATTTTCGATGTCGGCGTACTAAACTCAGGTATTCCAGAACTGCAACGATAAAATTATGATGACAACACCTCAGAGCTCAACTCCCCGGGACACTGCCACTAAACCCCTGACAGGAGGCACCAAGACAATGTTCTCATCATAAAACCATCGGAACGATTCCAAGATACCCGCGTGATCCTAAAAAAAAATTTAGTGAAATTTGAGAAGAAAAGAGTCAAAACTCTACGTCAGGATGCCTTACCAGGCGATGAGGAGACTGGGAAGTAAAAAGAATTCCTAAGCTCTCCGATATATAATTCCTAAGGACTCAAAACATTTTTCTAGACACAACTCGGCCGCTAAAAACGATCAAGCAGTGGGGATCCTAAGGTCGGGGAAGGCTCTGATTACCAACTTGTAACGCCCTCGATGCGGCTATATCTCCCACGTGTCGAAGCACGACTTAGAGGCATAACCGCATTGAAAGCAATGTCGCAAGTGAGGTAATCTTCACACAACCCATGTAATACATAAGGGAAAGAGATACATAGTTGGCTTACAATCGCCACTTCACACAATTACATGAATAAAGCATTACATCATCCAGATACAATCAAGGTCCGACTACGGAACCAAAATGAAAGAAGAACCCCAAATGCGACAAAGGTCCCCGATCGACCCCAACTGGGCTCCACTACTGATCAACTAGAACGAAACAACACAAAGGGCAAGATCTTCACCGAGCTCCTCCTTGAGCTTGGTTGCGTCACCTGCACGGACTCATCGGCACCTGCAAGCTGGTTTTGGAAGTATCTGTGAGCCACGGGGACTCAGCAATCTCGCACCCGCGAGATCAAGACTATTTAAGCTTATAGGAAGGATGGAGTAATGAGGTGGAGCTGCAGCAAGCGACTAGCATATATGGTGGCTAACATACGCAAATGAGAGCGAGAAGAGAAGGCAAAGCACGGTCGAGAAACTATGATCAAGAAGTGATCCTGAAACTACTTACGTCAAACATAACTCCAACACCGTGTTCACTTCCCGGACTCCGCCGAGAAGAGACCATCACGGTTACACACGCGGTTGATGTATTTTAATTAAGGTCAACTTCGGGTTTTCTACAATCGGACGTTAACAAATTCCCATCTGCCCATAACCGCGGGCACGGCTTTCGAAAGTTCAAATCCCTGCAGGGGTGTCCCAACTTAGCCCATGACAAGCTCTCACGGTCAACGAAGGAATAGACTTCCACCCGGGACACTCCGATCAGACTCGGTATCCCGGTACAACAAGACATTTCGACAGGGTAAAACTAAACCAGCAACACCTCCCGAATGTGCCGACAAATCCCGATAGGAGCTGCACATATCTCTTTCTCAGGGCACACTCAGATGAGCGCTCCATACAACTAAAACCAAACCTCGAGTTTCCCCGAGGGGGCGCTGCACAGGACTCTAGTTCGGACCAACACTCAGAGGAGCACTGGCC
Organism: Triticum dicoccoides; assembly: GCF_002162155.2. Taxonomy (NCBI): domain Eukaryota; kingdom Viridiplantae; phylum Streptophyta; class Magnoliopsida; order Poales; family Poaceae; genus Triticum; species Triticum dicoccoides. The sequence goes on from NC_041381.1 coordinate 243,627,121, forward strand.
CGGGGGGGTTAGAATAAAGATGACCCTTGAGTCTGCAGAACCCAAGGGAAGGTGGTAGGTTGTTAGTGCAAATGGTAAAACCAATGTTGGGCATTGCTGGAAGAGCTTTACTTAAGGAGAACTGTCAAGGGGTTCCCATTATAGCCCAACCGTGTAAGGAACGCAAAATTCGGGAACATAACACCGATATGACGGAAACTAGGGCGGCAAGAGTGGAACGAAACACCAGGCATAAGGCCGAGCCTTCCACCCTTTACCAAGTATATAGATGCATTAATTAAGTAAGATATATTGTGATATCCCAACAAGTAAACATGTTCCAACAAGGAACAACATCTCCATGTTCCAACAAGGAACAAACTTCAATCTTCACCTGCAACTAACATCGCTATAAGAGGGGCTAAGCAAAGCGGTAACATAGCCAATCAACGGTTTGCTAGGACATGGTGGGTTAGAGGTTTGACATGGCAATTTGGGAGGCTGACAAGCAAATGGTAGGCATCGTAGCATTGGCATAGCAAAAGAGCGAGCAAACTAGCATAGCAAAGATAGTAGTGATTTCGAGGGTATGATCATCTTGCCTGAAATCCCGCAAGGAAGAAGAACGATTCCAAGAAGAAGACAAACGGTCGTAGACGAACAAATCCTCACAACTCCGGAATGAAACCGAAGCTAACGAGAGAAGCAACCCGGAAAGAAACAAACAACATAGTAAACAAACATCACATAAACATGGCATGATGCGCAAACAAGTATGATGCATGTCCGGTTTAATGAGGCATGGCATGGCAAAGCGCAACAAACAATACTACAAGTTAAGTGGAGCTCAATATGCAACGAGGTGCATGTTGACGGAACACCACATCAATTATTTAGTTATCTCTCGTTTAAGCTACCCAACAATATTAACTGTTGTTAAACATGGCAAGAGGTGAAGCATAACATAAACTATACCGTCTAAACAATTTAAATGGGGCCGGATATAAAAACAACAAATCCGGTAAATCCCCATATGCATTTAGCAATTTAATGCAACAACAAGTTTAAACATTTTAAATGTTGTTATCATGATGCGGATGACATATACAAGTTTTATGCAATTTTATGAAAATGTTGACATGAGCATGTTATGAAGCATTTGGTCACCATGGCGGAACAAAAAGGGTGCCACGGCGGCGAAACAAAAATGGTGCCACGGCAACATTCCGGTCCCGGTAACTCATGGAGATACCGGTGCAAAAGGAGGCGTGCGGATGTGCGGAACATGCTAGAGATGGTGGGGTGCTCCCGACTACCGGATTCCCACGGGTTAGTGCCATGGAAAACGAGTGACAATTCGAACACGGTGCAAACGGTGCATCTCATACATGCAAGGGCATCTCATCGCGGTCGTCGTCTCGGGGTTATACCTTCGAAGCGTGCGTTTTTGGAGCGGTTCGAGTCGTCGAGGGAAGTAGTTGTTCACGGCGACGGTAGAGGTACTCGCGATCTTGGCAACGGTAGTCGTACATGTCCGGAGAGGAACTTGTCGCATCCACGGTATTCGGGCGTAGTGGAAGTAGTTGTTCAATTGTTGTCGTGGGAAGTAGTCGTACACGGCGTCGGTAGTGGTACACGGGTCTTCGGGCGACGGTAGATGGTACATGTTTTCGTAGATGAACTTGGCGATCCGAAGGGGTACTTGACGAAATCCACCTCGGATGTAGTCGTACCCGTGTAGTCGGACTTGACAAAAAAAAGGCACACCGGATGCAGTCACGGACTTGGTGAAAATCTGAAGATGGCCTTGGCGGATGCAAGCAGCAGCACAGGGCTGGCAGAGGCAACGCGGGACAAGGGCGAGGCGACGCCGCGGGGTTGCGGGAGGCGAAGCCACAGGGCGGCGCGGCTGCTGGGGCTCCGACGAACTCCGGCCAAATGGAGGGAACGAGCGGCGCGGGGCTCCTGCTGGGCACAGAGGACGACGGTCGCAGGCGCAGGTGCTCGAGGAGCTCCTCTCCTCGAGCGCTTGGGCGACGGGGACTGATGGTGCCGGTGGAGATGCAGGCAGGCAGGCAGCGCAGCTGCACAGGGCTCCGGCGACGCGGAGGCTGGGCACGGGACTCGGCGAGGGACTTGCAGAGGAGGTCGAGGCAGGGACCGAGGCGCGGCAGGGGAGGACCCTGGCGAGGCACAGCCAGATCCGGCGGCGGCGGCTCCGGTGGCTGGCTGGTGGCGCGGAGGCGACGAGGAGGAGGCCGCAGGTGAGGGAGGAGGCGGCTCTGGTCGGTGGGTGGAGGGACATGGCCGGCGGCGCGGCTCGTAGCAGATCAGGTGCGGGGATGGAACTCCAGTGGCGCTGGCTGTGCGCGCGTGTGTGTGTGTGGCGGCGGAGTAGGAGTACGAGGGAGCGAGGGGGAGCGAGGGCAGCGAGGGGGGACGAGGACCGAGCGATGAGCGTGAGGAAGGAGATCGATCGGGAGAGATCGAGAGGAGGGAGGAGCGGTCGAGCGCTGCGGGGTGCGGCGGGCACGGGAACGAGAGGATGGACCGATTAGAGCTAGGGTTAGGAGGGGCTAGGTGGGCCTTGGGCCTGAGAGGCCGGTTGGGTCGGCCCAGGTGGAGAGGAAATGGCCAGAGGCCTGGCTGGGCTTACCTCTCTCTTCTCTCTCTTATATTTTCTTTAACAGAAAAGCAAAAAGAGAGAGGAAAAGAAAAGGAGGGTTAGGGAAAGAAAATGCGCAAGGGGATAATTTTTCCGGACTCGCAAAAATGAGTTTGTTCCGAGAAAAATAGAAAAGCCAAGATTGAAAGATTAAATTCAAACTCATTTGATTTAAATTCAAATGATTTGAATAGGAAGTGAGGTTTGGGGAGGTCCAAAAATGTTCGGATTTTTGGTGGAGCTCCGGAAAATGATGAAATAATTTATGGGCAGAGTTGGAGATCAAGAATTAAGATAATAAAGGCATTGGGATATTTTGCAAGTGTGTTAAGGTGATTCCAAAACAATGGAATATTTTATTATATCTCCCTATATATCGGGAGGGTATGTTATAACGAGAAGTCACCCTTCCCTCGATTTAAATGGATCGAAGATCCATACAATTTATTTAGTTGAGGTTTTAAAAATTAATGATATGATGGCATGACGACATGATGCAATGCACATGATGCAAGGATGAATGCAACAAATAAAACAAATCACACGACGAAACTCGGAATAGCTGGAAGTCTTCTGGAGCGTCGGTCTCGGGGCGTTACAGAACTGATCTTTTGTTTTGGGGGACAAGGCTGTAGAGTTTGAGCAGGACTAGATTTGCTTCGCTCACCTAGGGAAAGGTGTCTAAAGATAACAAAACTGGGACCAACAAAAATATGCTCCTTGGTTGTTTGTTCTTTGTTGCAATAGACTGTGCATGACCATAGTACATCGATAGATGCACATGGTGCTGGTGTGTCCACTGTCCCATGCAACTCTTTAGTTGTTGTTAATCTAAGGCCCTGTTTGGTTAAAAACTCCCTAGTCCCTTCCCGCTTGGTTCCAGGGACCAAACATGGACTAGAGGTTGTTAAATGACATGCTAAAAGACCACGTTACCCCTAGTAATGAACTAATAGAGACAAGGTGCAATGCGTGGCAGAGGCAACTGTTGGAAAAAGTCCCAAAAAGACTCCCTCGTGGCCTTCTTTCTTTAGTCCCGAATGCCCACTTTTAGTCCCTAAAAGTCCCTCCTGTTTGGTTTAGATGGGACTGACACAGAGTTTTTTTAGTCCCTACACCAAAATGTCCCGGTAAACAAACACCCTCCAATAATGCCGCTGGAAAATTGATGCAATGCAACATTTAAAAGAAAATTACATGTTTAACGAATTTAATTGTTAATATAATCTCTATGTTAATATTAATCAACGCCACCATTTGATAAATTCTACTGGCTTGCTTTCTTTCCCATTTAGATAAGGTAGATGCTTCTTTTTGTAGGCTTCTGTGTCATCCACCGTTATTGACCACTAGTTGTTTCCCTTGCACCTATGTGTAAACATGGTTATCTACTTCACCTCGTTGCCATTGTGACCTTTTGTTGCACTGCACAAAAACACTTTTGTTTTAAGAGTGTTTTGTGCAATTCAACCAAAATGTCACACCGACAACGTTGCTTGATTGCTTGACCTTGGTGGAACTGCACAAGAGGAGATCTTACTTCCTATCCGTGTTGGCAAATTTGGTTCAGATCTTCTTCTTGTGAGTTGTTTGAATTCCGCATCATGAGAGGTCAGTACTAGCCTTCTTTCACATGATTCTGCAGTGTGCTTTCATATGTTGTGCTACTTGTACGGTAATGTTGCTGGATTTTAGTGACTGCACAAATGGAGACAAGACTTCCAACCTATATGTGCACTGTAATATCCCATTGAGGTAAGATAAGGATATTTCACAACTGTTGGCCTGTATTTTGCCACTTTCATCAGAAAATGAATGTCATTGTTTACTTCTATACTTGTGCTCCCTAATTGACATGCGAAATCTTATATTGAAGGCGAAGCTTGTCTGTTATTGAACCAAGTGATGAAGGGTAAGAACAAGCAGAATAAAAACAAAAATCAACTCCCGGTGTTGTAATGAAGCACTGGAACTATGATGACACAAGTAATGATATAGTTCTGCATCTTAATTTATTGCTGTGGCTGGAACGAGCAATTGTTTTGCCACTGATTTAATGCCACTCTTAATGTAATACGTAATTATCTCTACTTGTGCAAACATGGATCTTCTTTGAAGATACCATATATTTTAGTGGAACAAGATGTTGGAAACATTAAACTAATCGAGGAGTATATAGTAAGCATGGCCACCACAGTAGATAGCAACAGATGGTTCCGGAGAAGTGCTTCATCTGTATGCTCTACACAATAAGCCTCCTGACAAAGGGTGGTACTCTCCCACTGATTTCATCCATACGATTGAGCTTTGTCATCTCTATTGGTGTTGTGCTACTATTTAGATACTTTCATGAGAAAGTGATATTGTCCTTGAGAAGTGCTTCATCTGTGTTGTTTTAAATATTTCCTTTCCTTTTCTACGAGCAAACAGGGATGCTAGCATTTAGTTGTCTTCTTGTCTTTGCACAACAGGATCATCCTCCTCTCAAGAAGAATATGGAGTACGTGAAGTGACTAGTTCCGATTATGCCAGGATGAAGAAGCCCTGTCTATCTTCTCATCAGAAGGAGGAGTTGAAGGATGGTTACATTACTCCCCACAAGACCAAACTAACTTCAGCTCAGAAGGACTGACAAATCTCCATTTTTTTGCTGTGATGCATGAGTACAATGTTTTTCTAGGATTCTTTCTGGTGGGTTCCATTTTTCTAGAAGTGTGCTCTACATGGACCATGTAGGTGCCTGTTTAAACTGTCAATTCATAGTATAGTTTGCTTTATACTAATCACTTTTTTGTATTTGTGCAAACAGTCGTGCTCAGCTTGATTCAATGGGAACTACACAAAATATTCATGAATACATCGAATCATTCATTTCCATCACAATAAAGGAGGTGCCGATAAGTTCAAGGCATTGTAACATATAAGGGCGAAACCATACAAGCTACGCGCGAATTTGGTTGATTTTGGTGGAACTGCACAAAAAGAACAACTGGCTTATTTAGCATGAGGTGCCATGTCAATGTCCGAACTGATGGCAAACCCTTCCCATTCCACAACCGTAGGCATTTGATATTTTGGAATGGGACAACCTTGTCAAATTTTGCTCATTGATTTTAGCAAGAAGACATGTGTTTGATATTTTCGAATGGGACACCCTTTGCTGTCAGCAGCATCGATCAATTTTCTTTATTCTTTAGTTGTGAAGTAAATATTGGCTCTGACATGTGAGTCGCTGAGATGCATAATCATCGACTGTTTTGAATGTTCTCTATGAATTGCCAGCCCTGTGTGTTTGATTGCAATGTACAGAAACGCTAAAAAGCTGCTCAAACTCTTTGTACTCCTCTGTTCCTTTTTACTTCGCACATTGTGAAAGTGCATACTTTTTTCTATAAGATTGGTCAAAGTAGAGATACTTTGACTGCAGACAAAACTTGTATGCAGACTAGAAAGGACCGGAGGGAGTACATGTGAAACTACTGCAAACGAGGTGATCACCCTGGGAATAATTCTAGCACGTATTGTTTTGCATGTTCATCCAACGCCAGTGATACAGGAATTCAAACTAATCAAAATAAATTCATTCATACACGGTCGGATTTCATATAAACATGTCGAATTTCATTACATTTCATACATTCTTCAACTAACATGGGGTGCGCTAGAGGTATAATTAATTAACCGAAGCCACCCACCTATGTCCCGCTGAGCCGAAGAGAAGCTTCAGTGACTTAACTGCAGGTGCAGTTGCGTAACCGGAATGTGGCCTGTTGGGCCCACGTGTCAGTCAATCAACTGCACCAGCAGTTAAGTAGAAGCAGCATCCTTCTCCAACATAGCTCTCCGACTCCACGTTGCCGCCAAGAAGCTAACCGGCTGTCAATGGTCAACCCGCCTAGCTTGGCTTCAACCAGAGGGTAGCAGCGGTGGCCTTACTTGGACCCGAGGAATGGCGACCTACCGTGTTATACTCTTCCTTGTTTCCTGTGTGGAGGCCTCATTGGCAGCAGGGCCGGGCCTTGGTGTAGCCGGCATGTCCTCTGTCTCGTTGCCGGCGGGTGGAGCCTCGGCGGAGCGATGGAAATCCTCCCCCTCATTGGCGGCAGGGTGGGGCCTCAGCTGAGCCGGCTACTTCCTCTGCCTCATTGTTGGTGGGGCAGGGCCTCGGCGGAGCCAGCGGTGTCCTCTGCCTCACTGTTGGCGCCGCGTGGCCTCGGCGAAGCAGGGCCTCATCGACGCAAGCGGAGTGGGGACTCATCGGAGCCGGCATTGTCCTCTGCCTCGACCTCGGTCTCGCCAAACAGCGCCTCGCCCGCTTCATCGCCCTCTTTGTAGGCAGCCGCAGCCTCCACCACCCGCATGCGGTACCGCCAGCGCTCGAGGCGGCCCTTGCGGGCGGAGCGGTACGAGTCGAGCAGCGCCTCCTACTCCGCCTTCTCCGCGGCAATCTGCTCCTCCGCCTGCAGGTGCTCCTGGAGGAGATGGTGGTTGTAGGCGGCGTCGGCCTGCGCCTCCCAGATCTGCTCCTCACGCTTCTGCCTCACCGTGTCCATATATTGGGCATGATCCTAACCGATGGTCATGGTGCAATGCACCGGCGAGGATGGCGCGGAGGAGGGTGTTGGCGCCGGATCGTCGACTACCATGTTCTCCATTGGGACGTCGTCGTCCTCCGACTGCCTGCCGGCCAGCCGGTCGGCAGCAATGGCTTCCATCTACTTGTGGTCCATCGTCCGCCGGTCTCGAAGAGCGCTGGAGCGCGAGGAAGCCATGGTGGGCAGTAGTGGTGTGGACAGGAGAAAGGGAACGGATGCGGATGACTGCGGCTATGGCCGGCGCAGGAATTTATATAGCAATGGTGGGTGGCGGAGGGACGGTCGTGTGGCGCCGGAGTAGCCTCCTCGGCAACCGCGTATCGTTAATGTGGGCAGCAGATGGACGGACGGACGACACTTGTGTCATTTGAAGGCGGAGAAATCGCCTGCACCGGGAAGCGGGGCAGGCGGCGCTGACTGTTTCGGGCAGAAAGTGCGCACGGGCGATGAGATGAGTTTACTTGGAGAGGATGACAATGGGGACCCACCAGGGCCATAGCCTCACGTACGCAAGTGCCTCCTTATTATATAAAACTATAATTTTTTTGCTTCCTTCTAGTTTCCTGACATCACGGTCCCACACCATTGTCAACCTATGTAGTCAATAAACGAGAGAATTGCACAAGAAGCGGCCGACAGCTGGGACTAAGTAGCTCGAGTAGCATTTATGTTTCTGAGGTGTGAGGACTTCAAAGTTTTTTGATGTTTAGCCGAGATATAATTTTTTCTCCCCTAAACAACAACAAAAACAACACTGCAGGTATTAACTGGGCGGGTTGTGGCCCGTCTAGCCCAGGCCAGATATCCAGCCCAGATATTAATTTTTTTCAAGATGAAAATGGCTAGCCAAGCTATACTTTTTTTAGGAATACCTTGGCAAGGTCAAGTTGTTATTCTCCGCCCCACTTGGCTGCAAATCTTTCCTATGAGGGATGCATTAGGCTTAACAAGAAAACGAGCTTTAAGAAATAATAAATGGGATGTAATTATAAAAACTGGACAGTAACTATAAAAAATGCACCAAACACATAATTACTTTATAAAATATTATTTTTGGATATTGAAAATTTTAATTTCATTAATTGTTGCAAGTGCATTGTTCTGTTGGATTTTTAAGTAATATAAATGTCAGGACCCCGACTCGAAGCCACACCGATCTAGCATGTAACACCTCATATCACTTTGCGGCCTCACGCACGGTATTCCCACGGCTGTCGCCTTACCTTGCCCAGGACCGTTTGCGCCTTTTGGCACACGTAAGGAGCCCGGGTTGACATGGCTAGTCGTGAACCCAAAGTGGCACTAACTTACAGGGACAGGCATACATGACCCAGCAACGAACATGTCAGTCATCAGCGAGTGAATCCAGGCTGTAGCAACTAGGCTAGCAGGACTCAGGTAAACCAGGCTGTAGCAGGCTAACAAGACTCTGGTAGACACCGCGTGACATTTCCCTGAAGGGAAAGACACTGGAACGAAGAAGGACACATGCCGGCCAGCCTATGTGTTTCGGAGCAGTAGCAAGCTACCAAGGCTCAGTGGAAGCACTAGGAGACATTTCCTGGTAAGAGAGGCTACCAAGGATAAACAACTAGATAGTCAGATCCCACACATACCAAGCATTTCAATAACATACACACAATATGCTCGATATGTGCAAATACAACATGGCATCACAACATGACTCTACAACTCAAGTATTTTATTCAATAGGCTCCGAGGAGCGAGATATTACAAACATGGGTCTCTCGACCCAGCATTCAGAGCATACAAGTCAAAGCACAAACGAAAGCTTAACATGTCTGAGTACATACATCTACAAATGAAAAAGGCTGAGAAGCCTGACTATCTACGAGATCCTGCCGAGGACACAAGATCATCGCTGAGGTAGCAAGCTAAACGTCGAAGTCCAAGCGGAACTACTGCGAGACTAAAGTCTCTCTGCAAAAACAAAAAATAGGCAAACGTGAGTACAAATGTACCCAGCAAGACTAACATCAGATCTAACTACATATGCATCATTATCAACAAAGGGGGTGGTGGGGTTTAACTGCATCAAGCCAGCTTTGACCCGGTGGCTATCTTGAACTACGAGTGCAAGTAACTCTTTTGAGGTGGCGCACACGAGTCCACATATTCACCACATCAATACACCACTATGGATCCGCTTCCGCCTCCCTGCGAGAACGCCATCCATAGCACTCATGCTTATCTTGCGCATTTTAAAGTATCCACTTTCACTTGTCTATGAACTTTATAGGCAACCCAGAAGTCCTTTACCGTGGACACGACTATTCGAATAGATGATGTTAACCCTGCAGGGGTGTACTTCTTCACACACGCTCTCACCACTTACCGCCGTTTACACGACATGTACTCGGCAACCTTCAAGCGGAAACCCAACGAGGGTGTCGGCCACGGCCTACCTAAACACTCAAGTCTCTAGTCTAGGTTTATCGCCTATTCAGGTTCCATCCGCAGAGAGTCCGGCCGAAGTTTGCACATACGACCCCGAACGATGTGTGCAGGGTTCCCGAGACACCAAACGGGCGCCCGGTACACCGTGCCACGTGCCTACCGCATCACAGCCCACCCCTCGGGTCAGCGTTGCGCACGGCCTCCAGCATACTACAAACACCAGAAACTACTTGCAACTCCTGGACAGAGAACAAGGGTGATTAAGAAGCCGAGAGGGTCCATTGTTTTCGGGACCAATGCGTGGTAGTTGTAGTTTCATGTATCACAAACACAGAAGTCAGTTCCTGAGGACGGCTTCAATGAGACAACCCACCATGTACTCCTACATGGCCTCTCACCGCTACCTTTACCAAATCGTGTTCACACATTGACCTCACACACAGTAGGACATGTTCACACACCTCTGATTCATCCCCGACGAATCAGACCTGACTCAACTCTAAGCAGTAGCAGGCATGACAAACAAGCATGAATGAGTAGGCACAATAGGGCTCAAACAACTACTACTCATGCTAGTGGGTTTTATCTATTTACTGTGGCAATGACAGGTCACGTAGAGGATAAGGGGTTCAGCTACCACAACAAGTAATAGATGAATCGTTGTTGTCCTAATGCAGTAAAAGAGAGCAGGAGCAAGAGAGTAGGATTGTATCGGAATGAACAAGGGGGTTTTGCTTGCCTGGCACTTCTGAGGATAGTATAGTTCTTCATCGGTGTCATCGATCACATCGTCGGTACACGTCTACTGAGAGAGGACAGGCACCAACAAACAAAGAAGAAACACAATCAATCCAATGCACAATATGATGCATGATCATGACATGGCATAATGAGTGTGTTGGGTTAATGCAACTACAACCAGATGGGTTTGGGCCATTTTGAACCAAAAGTTCAATCCCAAACTCAACTTATGAATTTAAATAGTGCCTTATCATGTTTTGCACTAAACATTAGGGTTAAGTTGCTTTAACATGCACGAAACCTGTATGGATACATAGATTGGATTTTTCTGATAATTTTTCATATATAACTTATTTCATTCTGAGCTATGGTTGATTTTCTATGATTTTTAGAAGTTTGGATCATTTTCTGAATTTTATAAATCAATCCTGATTTATTTTAATTCCAGAAATGTTTACTGCGTCAGCATTAGGTCATGCTGACCTCAGCAGGTCAACAGGGCTGCCCCGGGTCAAACCTGACCAGTGGGTCCCACTGGTCAGTGTCACGGTGCAGGCTAGAGTCACTGACGTGTGGGCCTAGTCAACGGCCACATCAGCTTGGTCAAAGCTGACGCATGGGGCCGCTTTGGTTTAGTTAATCCTAAGCAGAAATAAAACTGGGGTTAGTTAGGACATGGGCCCCAAGTGTTAGTGAGCTAGTAGGGTTAACTAACTAAGTCATTACCCCTAACAAATCTACCACGTCACCGGATTAACTCCGGCAATAACTGGAGCGCGGAGGCGATGCCCGTCCAGCCAACTCCGACGTCGGCTGGACGCGAGGCTGGGCACGTTCGAAAGCCTACGATGTGGCGCATCTAATGGTGTCCGTGGTGTGTGCCGTGATGGCGTGCAACGGTGGCGGCGATGAGCTAGACGGCGGCCGGAGCTTGGGCGTCGGTCGTTTTGCTGCTGTGGCATGCTAGCGGGCGAACGGAGGCACTAGTGAGGCGCTGCGGAGTGCGGGAAGTGCGTTAGGCACCAGCACGTGAACAAAAGGTCACCGGAGTGACGCCGGTGTCGAGCTCGTGCGGCAGAGCGTCTCGGCTCCGATAGAGGAGGCGGCTAGAGAGTGTGTACGAGCGTGGGGAGCAGGGGAGAAGATGGCGGAGCTCACAGCGGGTTCCGGGACGTTCTCAGCAAGCTCGGGGAAGCATCAAGGTGAGCGCGGGCTCACCGGTGATCTCGGGTGCCGTAGGTTGAAGAAGAGGTTGATGGCGTCCTTGTGGGGCTCCCGGCGTCGAACGACTTGTTGTGGACAGTGAAGAAGGCGACGACGGAGCTCCCAGACATGGCAACGCGTCCAAGCGACGATGATGGCTATGTGTGCGGGCTGCGGCGGCAGCCAAAACGAGAGCTAGAGGAAGGAAGAGAGTGCTGCGAGAGAGGGGAGAGGTAGAGGTGGTTCCAGGGCATCTCCTGGCGTCGCATAGAGGGGCCGGGGAGGGGAAAATAGGCAGGGAGGAGGTGGTGGCATGGCTGCGGCATGCCGGGCACGCAGCTGCTTTGGGGTGAGGGGAGAAGATGACAGAAGAGGCTGGTGGTGGGCTGGGCCGCAGGTGGGCCAGCACAACAGCTGGGCCAGTTGGTAGCGCCAGTTAAGTCCTTCTCTCTCTCTCTTCCAATTGTTTTTGTTTTTCTGTTATTCTGTAGTCTTTAGGGCTTTATTAAAAATACTTAGATACTTACAAAAATCATGAAGCTACTCATGATCACTGTTGGGAATATATCCTACAATAAACATTTTAGTTTATGATTATTTGAGCATTTAAATGCCCAAATGCAAATACTATAAGATTTAATTCAGAGCCCAAATATGTCATGCAAAAATGTGCAACACCTCTTGTTGTTGTTTCTAGTATTTTCCAGAAATGATGAACACTTTTGAAAGCCATTTGGATTCACTGAGAATATTTTAGTTGAACATGGTGAATTCCTTTGATGCTAGGGTTTAGGCAGTCCCCATTTCAAGTTTCCTTCAAGATTAAACATGATCCACACAAGAGACTAGCCTAGTGCATTAACAGAAGCTAGGGATGTGACAACTCACCCCCACTAAACAAGAATCTCGTCCCGAGATTCAAGCGTAGGGTAAGATGAAGGGGGGTGAATGTAAACTAACATAATCTTCATGATCCAGGTTGCACTTCATAAGGGTGTTGATTCAATCACCATCTTTGTCTCGTCATCATGCTCTAAGAACTCCAGCCAACATGACAACGAGAGGAAAAGGAAACTCTAGAAGGATCGATCTTCTCGGATATCGAACAACTCAGAATTAACTCACGGAATGAGACATAGCAACATCTCCTAAGTGGCCAAAAGAATTACTTTTGATATAGAGATCAATGAAGCTCTTTATACCAGCTTAAGGCAAATTATAATCGATCATTTGAAGGAGTCCGGATGAATGACATACCCGGACTAGTATGGATGATGTGGATTACCTTGTTGATGACAACAGAAGGTGTGATTTTTCTTATCACCAGAAATGGATGGGGCCCATGGGAAAATGGCACATTGGCGGTGCAAGCTGGGAACAAAATGCAAATGCTGGGAATGATTCTAGTAACTAGAGAGGAACTCAATAGTAGAGAGTGAGCCCACTGCTTAAACGTTATAGCATAACCGAAGAAACAAGGGGCAATCCCAGTTAGTGTCGATGATAACACCTAGTGCTTGTGCATGCTCTCAAGAACTTGAGCATTTCCATATTCATCAAGGTTTACCAATATCCGTGTCAAGGATCCTGGCAACACAACATACCACCATGATGAATAGCGATGGATGATGCAGATGCAAAGGAAGATGACACTTTCTCAGATTTCACCTTAGCGAGGCCAAGGGGACAAAATCTGGATGATCGACCGATAGACATTTAGCACTCTGCTTCTAATGTTCTCCTTGATGTGCTAGTGCAAACCATTTATTAAACTGGGTTGATATCTAGGATATCAAGTAAAGGTCGGACTTCAGGAACACAAAATATCATAAGGAATAACTACGGAAGTAAATCCATACGAAATCCTCATGGGGATGTGGCCAACTTTCTCCATCAAGATACTACAATAATGGGTCTTCCGGCTGGTGTGTTGGCCACGACATCTAGTTTACCGGGTTATAGAGAGTCCAATATTATAGTTCTTGGGAAATGTTCCAACCATCATATCTGCCTGAGATTCAGATCTGGTTGGTGTCAGATTAATCCAGATTCATCGATTCTAGGAAAGACAATGAAAGTTTGCAACATAAATCGACGAGATGACGTTGCGAGATTCTCGGGGAATGGACTACGGTAGTAAGCTCCAAAACATGAGCTGGTTCTGCTACAAACATGTGTACATGTTGTCCCAGACAAGCATGAACACATGGTGGTCTTACAACGAAACACTACCGAGTTCTGGTTGGGAAGCATCATTGAGGATAACGGAATCTCGTACAAATCTGTCTGGTACCTTCAGGACTAGCACGTAGAACTTATTATCCTTGAACAAATCAATCAGTGGCTTGGTGTGCTAGGAAATACCAATGTATTGGAGGTAGCTAATCTCTCAAGCCATGGTATACTTCGCACGTGCATGACTGACTTGGCATGATTCCAGAGGAAACAACATTGACTTCTCGAGGTCACGGCGGCAACTTGATCAGATGCACATGAACTGGAGAAAGTCACTTCTTACATCCGAACATATGCTTCATGAGCTAGCATGAAGAGACGCTTTCAAAAGTTTCCAACACTAGCTTAATGTTCGACAAAATCATGGAGGAGATAAGGATGTTGTCGATGGGTTCAACGACAATTGATCCAAGTTTCCATATAAAGGGAATTCCATAATTAAGTGAACACGGTGATAGCATTGGTCAGACCCAAAGAATATAATGGTGTATGCTCGAGGAATCAACCACGAGTAAGACAACATTACGAATATTGTTGGTTCTGATTTGATTTGAAGATAGCCCACACTCAAATCAAAGTTTTGGCAAGACAATAGGTCCAACAATTGGTCACGAGGATCAATTGATGAAGATATCATCTTTCTTCAACACACATACAAGATATCCCTTAAAATGAACTTAAATCGGACAAGCTTCTATCTTCCAACTCTCCAAGTTGTTGACCAGCTTAACCAACTAGCACAGGGGTACCCAACACAGATTCTTGGAGAAGGGGTGGTTACAAGAAACCAACTTGATCATGAACTCAACATAGCGGTCAGGTGACAACCTGGTAATGCTTCCGAGAAGATTTTCGGAAAATCACGAACCACCGGTATGTTACTAAGGTCGAGAACAATCTTGCTTCTCAGGCAAGATGATATGATAAAATAACCAAGGTATTGGCATAACCCTAACTCATTGATCGAAAGGTGCACTGAAAATAAGGACTAGGGGCACGATCAACCTTAGGGTGATGATTCAAAAATTAACTCGCTAAGAATGAGGTTATTATTCACTTAACTACCAAGCAACAGAGTTGCTAGGAGTATTGATTTCACACACCATGATTCACTTGTCGGCATTCCGGTTACAAGAACACAGAAACCGAGGAATGAACAATGATGGCAAGAAGTATTACTATGTCAAGACTTCATAAGAGATAGTGCAATTCTCATGATGATCCTGACGTAAAGAGGGTAGCACTTCCGGGTAGAAGGAATCAAAAGCTTGATTGCATTTTGATCTACGGAATACAACTGCTTTGACCCAATCCTGGATATGGATGAGGTACTGGAGTTTGTTTCTCCTAGTCATTCCAGAATAGAATGGCTTGACGGACCACAGGAGTAATGGGCATCGATAACACGAATGCACGACTACTCCTGACTATCAATTGATAGACTGGGTCGAAATACAACTAAAGATTGACAACTCAAGGAACATGTAACTTTCTGAGTTGTGGATGCATAGATTAGTATGTCGAACCAAGTTCAACAGGTTTCTTCCGGTTAACCCATGTAGAAAGGTAGAAGTGGTAGAATAACAACATAGAATCGAGAATTCATCAGGAGCACTCTGGTTGTGCTCTTTCGATCAGCGAGGAATTTCTGCCCTGAGCAGTTCATGTTATTTGGAAGAAGGATATACCACGAACCTCGAGGACTAATGCAAAGGTTGCTAATATCCTGAAGGAACGAGCAAGCACTATCACATGAGGTAAGTAGGGTGAATCTCGGGTTCAAGAACCCAGGAATAGAATACCTACATACTAAGTGGCATCACGGGATGCTTTCGAGAATGATGTCCAGAATCATCACACTGGGAACACAAAGCATGGCTAAATAACTAGATGATACTCTAGACACCTAGGTTCATAATAATAGCTCCAACATAAATGTTGAGGCAATGAAATACCTCAACACACTAGTTAGTGTGGTTGATCTGGCACAAAGGATCTTCAGAACGGTAAAAAGGAATTTGCAAATGCACCAGACTATTTAGAAACCTGGGATGACTCGGACAGCATAATGGTTGTAAATGCTTAAAAGGATTTAAGACATCCTGCAAATGGTGGCATAACCACTCGATCGTCACAATATCAAGGATCCGAGATCCACTATGAACACACAGAGGTAGTAGAAACTGAACTGAGGCTTAAATCCAACAATCCTATAAGTCTACGGATTAGTAACACGTGATCCTGATAGAAAGAAGAGAAAGCCTAGTTCCTTAACCCCGTAGGAAAGATAAGATGACTCGGATCAGAAGGCGTAAGGTATAAGGAGTAAAAGAGCCTTACGTTCCATCCCACAATCAATTCCCTTATATAACTAACGAATTTCTAGACTCAACTTCGACCAGTTTGGCTTGGTAATCCTATAGGCAGTCAGGCTCTGATACCAAAGCTGTCAGGACCCCGACTCAAAGCCACACCGATCTAGCATGTAACACCTCATATCACTTTGTGGCCACACGCACGGTATTACCACGGGTGTCGCCTTACCTTGCCTGGGACCGTTTGTGCCTTTTGGCCCACTTATCATAGTGTCGCTAGCATCCATATGACAAGGAGCCTGGGCTGACATGGCTAGTCGTGAACCCAAAGTGGCACTAACTTACAGGGACAGGCATACATGACCCAGCAACGAACGTGTCAGTCATCAGCGAGTGAATCCGGGCTGTAGCAACTGGCTAGCAGGACTCCGGTAAAACGAGCTGTAGAGGGCTAACAGGACTCCGATAGACACCGCGTGACATTTCCCCAAAGGGATAGACACAGTTATGAAGAAGGACACATGCCAGCCAGCCTATGTGTTCCGGAGCAGTAGCAAGCTACCAAGGCTCAGCGGAAGCACTAGGAGACATTTACCGGGAAGAGAGGCTACCAAGGCTAAACAACTAGATAGTCAGACCCCACACATACGAAGCATTTCAATAACATACACACAATATGCTCGATATGTGCAAATAGAACATGGCATCACAACATGACTCTACAACTCAAGTATTTTATTCAATAGGCCCCAAGGAGCAAGATATTACAAACACGGGTTTCTCGACCCAGCATTCAGAGCATATAAGTCAAAGCACAAACGGAAGCTTAACATCTCTGAGTACAGACATCTACAAATGAAAAAGGCTGAGAAGCCTGACTATCTACCAGATCCTGCCGAGGGCACAAGATCCTAGTTGAGGTAGCAAGCTAAACGTCGAAGTCCAAGCGGAACTACTAGCGAGACTAAAGTCTCTCTACAAAAACATAAAATAGGCAAACGTGAGTACAAATGTACCCAACAAGACTTACATCAGATCTAACTACATATGCATCATTATCAACAAAGGGGATGGTGGGGTTTAACTGCAGCGAGCCAGCTTTGACTCAGTGGCTATCCTGAACTACGACTTCAAGTAACTCTTTTGAGGTGGCGCACATGAGTCCACATATTCACCACATCAATACACCACTATGGATCAGCTTCCATCTCCCTACGAGAACGCCATCCATAGCACTCATGCTTATCTTGCGCATTTTAAAGTATCCACTTTCACTTGTCTATGAACTGTATAGGCAACCCAGAAGTCCTTTACCGCGGACACGACTATTCGAATAGATGATGTTAACCCTGCAGGGGTGTACTTGCTCGCACACGCTCTCACCACTTACCGCCATTTACACGACATGTACTCGGCAACCTTCAAGCGGAAACCCAACGAGGGTGTCAGCCACAGCCTACCTAAACACTCAAGTCTCTAGTCCAGGTTCATCGCCTATTCAGGTTCCATCCGTAGGGAGTCCGGCCAAAGTTTCCACATACGGCCCTGAACGATGTGTGCAGGGTTTCCGAGACACCAAACGGGCGCCTGGTACACCGTGCCACATGCCTACCGCATCACAGCCCACCCCCCGGGTCAGCACTGCGCACGGCGTCCAGCATACTACAAACACCAGAAACTAATTGCAACTCCTGGACAGAGGACAAGGGTGATTAAGAAGCCGAGAGGGTCCATTAGTTTCGGGCCCAATGCGTGGTAGTAGCTGTTTCATGGATCACAAACACAGAACTCAGTTCCTGAGGATGGCTTCAATGAGACAACCCACCATGTACTCCTACATGGCCTCTCACCGCTACCTTTACCAAATCGTGTTCACACATTGACCTCACACACAGTAGGACATGTTCACACACCTCTGATTCATCCCCGACGAATCAGACCTGACTCAAATCTAAGTAGTAGCAGGCATGACAAACATGCATGAATGAGTAGGCACAACAGGGCTCAAACAACTCCTACTCACGCTAGTGGGTTTCATCTATTTACTGTGGCAATGACAGGTCCTGCAGGGGATAAGGGGTTCAGCTACCGCAACAAGTAAGAGATGAATCGTTGTTGTCCTAATGCAGTAAAAGAGAGCAGGAGCGAGAGAGTAGGATTGTATCGGAATGAACAAGGGGGGGTTTTGCTTGCCTGGCACTTCTGAAGATAGTATAGTTCTTCATCGGTGTCATCGATCACATCGTCGGTACATGTCTACTGAGAGGGGACAAGCTCTGACAAACAAAGAAGAAACACAATCAATGTAATGTAGAATGAGTGTGTTGGGTTAATGCAACTACAACCAGATGGGTTTGGGCCATTTTGAACCAAAAGTTCAATCCCAAACTCAACTTATGAATTTAAATAGTGTCTTATCATGTTTTGCACTAAACAACAGGGTTAAGTTTCCTTAACATGCAGTAAACCAGTATAGATGGATAGATTGGATTTTTCTGATAATTTTTCATATATAACTTATTTCATTCTGAGCTACGGTTGGTTTTCTATGATTTTTAGAAGTTTAGATCATTTTCTGAAATTTATAAATCAATCTGATTTATTTCAATTCCAGAAAATAGTTTACTACATCAGCATTTGGTCATGCTGACCTCAGCAGGTCAACAGGGCTGCCCCGGGTCAAACCTGGCCAGTGGGTCCCATTGGTCAGTTTCACGGTGCAGGCTAGAGTCACTGGCGTGTGGAGTCAACGGCCACGTCAGCTTGGTCAATGCTGACATGTGGGGCCGCTCTGGTTTAGTTAATCCTAAGCAGAAATAAAACTGGGGTTAGTTAGGACGTGGGCCCCAGGTGTCAGTGTGCTAGGAGGGTTAACTAACTGCGTCATTAGCCCTAACTAATCTACCACGTCACCGGATTAACTCCGGCGATAACCGGAATGCGATGGCGATGCCCGTCCGGCCAACTCCGGCGTTGGCTGGACGCGAGGCTGGGCGCGTTCGAAAGCCTGCGATGCGGCACATCTTATGGTGGCCGCGGTGTGTGCCAGGATGGCATGCAACGGCGGCGGCGACGAGCTGGGCGGTGGCTGGAGCTCGGGCGTCCGTCGTTTTGCTGCTGCGGCATGCTAGCGGGCGAACGGAGGCACTAGTGAGGCGCTGCAGAGTGCGGGGAGTGCATTAGGCACCAGCACATGACCAAAAGGTCACCGAAGTGACGCCGGCGTCGAGCTCATGCAACGGAGCGGCTCGTCTCCGATAGAGGAGGCGGCTAGAGAGTGCGTACGAGCGCGAGGAGAAGGGGAGAAGATGGTGGAGCTCACAGCGGGTTTGGGGACGATCTCAGCGAGCTCGGGGAAGCATCGAGATGAGCGTGGGCGTCGGCGATCTTGGGTTCCGTAGGTTGAAGAAGAGGTCGATGGCATCCTTATGGGGCTCCTAGCGTCGAACGGCTTGCTGTGGACGGTGAAGAAGGCGACGGCGGAGCTCCCAGACATGGCAACACGTCAAGGCAACGATGATGGCTGCATGTGCGGGCTGCGGCGGTCGGCGGTTGCTCTTGGTGTCCGCCAAAACGAGAGCTAGAGGAAGGAAGAGAGTGCTGCGAGAGAGGGGAGAGGTTGGGGTGGTTCTAGGGCATCTCCTGACGTCGCATAGAGGGGTCGGGGAGGGGCAGATAGGCAGGGAGGAGGTGGTGGCGCGGATGCGGCATGTCGGGCACGCAGCTGCTTTGGGGCAAGGGGGAGAATACGACAGAGGAGGCTGGTGGTGGGCTGGGCCGCAGGTGGGCTAGCACAGGTGCTGGGCCAGTTGGCGGCGCCAGGTAAGTCCTTCTCTCTCTCTCTTCTAATTGTTTTTGTTTTTCTATTATTCTGTAGTCTTTAGGGCTTTATTAAAAATACTTAGACACTTCCAAAAATCATGAAACTACTCATGATCACTGTTGGAAATATATCCTACAGTAAACATTTTAGTATATGATTATTTGAGCATTTAAAATATTTAATAGCATTTAAATCCCCAAATGCAAATACTATAAGATTTAATTCAGAGCCCAAATATGTCATGGAAAAATGTGCAACACCTCTGGTTATTGTTTCTAGCATTTTCCAGAAATGATGAACATTTTTGAAAGCCATTTAAATTCAATGAGAATATTTTTGTTGAACCTGGTGAATTCCTTTGACGCAAGGGTTTAGGTAGTCCCCATTTCAAGTTTCCTTCAACATTAAACATGATGCACACATGAGACTAGCCTAGTGCATTACCAGAAGCTAGGGATGTGACAATAAATTTATATTGAAATTGTATTTAATCTGACTAGAAATTTCGGGATAAAAATATTTTGGATCCCATCAAAATGTGGGATATTTTATTGAATTCTGTTTTGAACGGTTGGTTGAAATGGGTTGTACTTTTAACAAACTCTAAATGGGTTGTAGTAAATTCCATTAGAATTCAAATATGGGCTGCACATTCTTACAAATTTCAAATGGGCTATAAGTTCTCTGCCACACACTTGTGGCCTTACTAAGTTGATGCGTCCCCTCAAAAAAAGTGTTGACGCGTATGCAAGGCTTTGTCAACTTATAGTCAACACACAGTTCTAGCAGCAGTGGCCATTGGATGTCCATCCAACGGATGCCGTGCTTCTTCTTAAATCTCGGATATTCTAGCTTCACCAGCCCAAAATATGATTCCTCCCCCTAACATCTGGGGCGCACCATTTCGGAAGCTGACCTGTGGGCCTACTAAGTTGACGCGTACCAAGGGCTTTGTCAACTTAGTCAATATAAATGATTCTAGCTGTAGTGACCGTACGATGTCCATCCAAGGGCCGTCGTGCTTCTTCCACCTCTAGTCTTCTTGCTCCAGCCGCCCAAAGCAACGCCGGTCGTGCCACGTGCTCCTGCCTCCCGTGGCCGGCTGTGCTGCCGTGGAGGCCTCACCGCCCACTACTACTCCCACCGCTGGCCAAGCCATCCCTCCACTCACCCACACCCCCTGTTATTCTGCGGCGACGGCAGGCTCACACTGCAGCCGAACCAATGAACGCTCGTACTCCTCTTCACGTGGGAATCCACTGCCGCGTCTTCCTCGGCTCCACGTCGTCCCCTTCCTAGGCCTCGCCGTCGTCCACTGTCGTGGTGCTCTCGGTGCGGCATGGCCAACATGGTCAAGGAACGACTTCCATCGGACGTGGACTGTGCATGCAGAAGCTGACAGCTGGGTCCATGGCCGCAGCAAGGAAGTGCCTCCTTATTATGTGGAAAATAGTGATTCCTCCACCTGACAACTGGGACCCACCGGACGGTCCACTGTATTTCGTGAAAACAAGTTTCCCCCTGACTGCTGGGACCCACCAGCAACATCTTCGCACACAAGGAAGTGCGACGGAAAAAAAATGATTCGCCCCCTAACTGCTGGGACCCACTAGCTACATCTTCGCACGCAAGGAAGTGCGTCCGGGCAAAAAAACGATTCGCCCCCCTGACTACTGGGACCCACCATCTACCCCTTCGCACGCAAGGAAGTGCCTAACAGTCGGGACCCACCTGGTCGAAGCGTACGTAGCGTTGTCATTCTGGTCGCGAACGTGTACGTACATACTGGTGGATGTAGAGGCGCGCACGTGTTGTAGTAGAGGCACGCACGTAGCATGTACACATACGTACAGCGGCCAGTGTGCAAGAAAGAAAATGCGGACACGTACGTACATACGGGCAGGGTCTCGAACGCCTACTCACGCATACGTACGGCCAGGGCTCGTATAAATGGCTGGGTCAGAACGAAGAAACAACATTGTCATCATGTTTATGGGGAGCCAACCGGCTGGGTCAGAATAGAATGCGTCGTCGTGTTTACCGGGAGGGCTTGGACGGAACAGGCGATGGAAACGAGGCCTGGCGTACCGTAGAACGGAGGAAACGGCCTTGTGTTTGACCGGCCAAGTTCGAAACGTGATCCTGTTCATCGGGAGGGGTCTCGCGTACCGCAAAACGGAGGAAACGGACTTGTGTTGGACCTCCTATGGTAAAAACAGGGTCCTGTTGATCGGGAGGGGTGTGGCATACCTCAAAACAGACGAAACGGACTTGTGTTGGAGCGCTACGGTCGAAACGGGGGTCTTGTTCATAGGGAGGGGTGTGGCGTACCGCAAAACGGGACCCCACGGGATACTATTCATCTCCACCGTCGACCTCCTCCAGCCTCCACGGGCTACTGTTCATCCACCGTCGACCTCCTCCAGCCTCCACCTGTGACTGTTCATCCACGGGCTCCTGTTTATCCAGCCTCCACTGCGCGCTACTCCACCGGCTCCTGTTCTACCACCCCTCTCCAAGGGCTCCTGTTCAACCACCCCTCCACGGGCTACTGTTCATCCACCGCTCCACCTTCTACTTTCATCCAGCCCTCCACGGGGACATCCTATTCATCTAGCCCTCCACGGGGTCCTGTTCATCCAGCCCCAACCGGCTTGATCGATCGG
>NC_041381.1:243650100-243681272 GCF_002162155.2 Triticum dicoccoides
TCGGCTTTAGCTAGCAGCAGTAGCAAATGAATCGCTCAATCGGGTTCAGTTAACAGCCATCGATTGATCGCTCGGGTTCAATAACGCGTAGCCTACAGTGCAATCGCTCGGGTTCAGTTAGACCCCAACGCCTCGCACACACGCGCGTACGTGTACGAGAGAAAGGCGCATCGCTCGGCCCCAACCACCCACCGTAACCGGGAACACCCCGATATTTTCATCGCCCTCGCTTCTACCATGGTTTTTTCCATTATGGACGGCCCATAGAATGTCATGCAGCTGCATCTCCGGCCCGCCCAGGACGAAAAGCCCATGTTCTGTCATGATTTTTTGTCATAGAAGTAGGAGCCCACCAGATCTATGATGATACCGGGTTTTGTCACAATTATCGTCATAGAAGTGTCATAAGTATGATAGAAAAAAATTCCGTTCAGCCCAAAATGTCACGGATGTGTCTTTTTTTGTAGTGAAGCTCACCAAGTGGAATGATAAGCGGATCATGCAATTCTACTCAACTTCTCACTTCTATCCAGATGGTAGGATTGTATGGATGTCAGAAGGTACTAGGTACCAATCAATTGTTGATGAATGGGCCAAGTTGACAAATGCCCCAGTAGCTCATGGGGATGACTTGGATGTGTATGCCAAGAAGAAGAAAGACCACAACTCAATGGTAAGTATGTAGAAGGAAATTCCTGATGATGCCTTGGAAACTCATAAGTTGGGCTCAGTGAAATTTCTGTTGTCTGGTCTCCCTACAATCAACACCATCCTGAGGCATACTATTTTGCCTAAGTCTGGAGATCATAGAATGATAAGAGGACATTCTATCAACTTTCTGCACATTTTTTATGTCCCTGAGAAATTCAAAGTGATGAGTTTGATTGTAGATACAATTAAGAGGACAACTGCAGATCAGAAGAGGTCTTCTGGGTATGCTCCACAAATTCACGTGCTCATCAACTCAAAGATGGGCACAGACACTTATCTGTTGGACAAGGAGCACTTACCACTCAAGCCAGATTTTGAGGATAACACTGTGGTCATGGATGAGAATGATCCTTCATTAGTGCAAGCACATGAGAACAGAGCAAAGGCAAGGGAAGAGAAAGCTGCAAAGATGCCAAGTGCTGATGAGGCATCTCAGGTATTCTTGAAGAGCAAACAAGATCAACTTGGATTTCTGATCCAATCCACCTTGAGTCTTGAGAAGGTCTTGGCCACCGTGACTCAGAATCAGGAGAGTTTGGAGAGAATCATTGAGCAGAAATTCTATGATCTTGATGTAAAAGTAACTGAGATTCAGTCAGTAGTTGGGCAGCCCCAAGAGGAAGCACGGGAGTAGAAGGGCAAGGCAACTACAGAAGCCTTTCAGTATGTGCCAAGAGGTCAGAGGTCTGTTGCAGTACCAGTTCCAAACACACTAGCTACTACATTTGCACCAGCAGCCACAACTTCAATGCCACCTCCAGCAGCCACTCCAGCAACTCCAGCTACATCAACTGAAGCCCTTGTTCTTGGAGTCATCACTACCCCACCTCATGGAGGCCAAGCCTGAGAGACGCATAGCACTATGCATATTTAAACTTTTTGGTAACTTGTTGCTAAAGGGGGAGAAATATGTATAGATCATAGTCTTTGAGAGAGAGAGTGTGTGTGTGTGTGTTGCTTTTTGTCTCTCTTTTGTCTCTCTTTGCACTTTATTTGGTTGAACCTTAATGTGTGTGCTTGATACATTATGCCTTTTGTGAGATAGTTGGATGATCATATGCTACTTTAATGTGTGCTTGAATGATATTATCCCTTATATCCATTTATGATCATTCTCTTTTCTTGGTGATGAGAGTGCATGCTTTTAATTGTTATTATTTTGAGCGCTCCACCAAGATGTATGTGACATGGAAGAGTGACCCATGATCCTAACAGATTGTGCATTTGCAGTCCAAACCAAATTTTAAAGAATTCACAAATTTAGGGGGAGCTCTTGCTTATCACATACTTCTCAAAGCAATGATGTATTTCAATCTTATTATCATTTGTCGAAGCTTTGATCTATATGTTGTCATCAATTACCAAAAAGGGGGAGATTGAAAGTGCAACTATCCCTGGGTGGTTTTCGTAATGATTAACATAATATAGCTCATTGAACTAATGTTATTCCAAGATGAATATTTCAGGAAAGTTCAATGATTGGCATGGCATGGATTAGGATTGTGGACCCCTCAAAATGCTAAGTACAAAGGATTGGCTCAAGCTCTAAAGATCAAGACTCTATATTTTACTTTCAATGATCCAAGATCACATTGAGTCTATAGGAAAGCCAATACTATTAAAAGGGGATGAGGTGTTGCTTAATGGCTTGCCTGCTAAAAATGCTTAGTGATATGCTCCAAAAGCCTTCAACCACTTTCTCACAACCACATATGTCCCAAACCAAAAGTCAAACTCGGCCCTACCGATTTGATCCATCCGGCGCCACCGAGTTCATTTGACATAGCCACTGCCAGAAACCCTAGTCACTTTGGTTCCACCGATAGGGATCTCGGTCTCACCGAGATGGGATTGCAAACTCTCTGTTTCCCTTTGTAACACTAGCGCATATGACCGTGCGTTGCAAGAGGAGATAAAATAGTATAAATTTAAAGTCAGTGAGAACTATATGTGCAAGCAAAATCCTGTGTGCACACGAAAAAAAGAACATTTAGCTTCTCGGTTTCGCCGCACATGATGGTATCAATCCGCTATTTTTCCATTCATTGATCGACGGCATTTAAGATTTTGTTATGTCATCACATTGAGTTATTTAATCTATTTTTCCTTTCAAACGACGGGATTTTAAGGTATCAAGTTTCTGAATATTCTAGAAAACATGAACAATTTTAAAAATCCTAAGCAATTTTTTGAAAATGGTGTACACTTTTGAAAAAAAAAGAACATATGAAGGGAACATCTTATAAAATTCACAATATTTTTTGAAAACACAATTTTTTTTATAAAAACATGAAATTATATGAATTTGTGAACATTTTTCAAAACAGGAACATGTATTGAAAATTCATAAGATTTTTAGAAAATGTGTATCTTTTATACATGAACATTATTTTTAATTGTGAAAACTTCACTAAAACATGAATATTTTTTGAATGTAGAGCATTTTTTAAAATGCCATTTTATTTTAAATTTCAAACAATTTCTAAAAAAATAAAAAAAAGGGGAAACTTTTTGCAAGTTTCCAATATTTTTCAAAATAGCAACAAAATTTTGGAATTATGAACATTTTCATAAATTTGTTTTCTGTAATTCTGAATGTTTATTGAGAATTTTTAATTTACGAAATGAATTTTAAAAGAAAAATAATCCTGGAAGGGAAAAAGAGATAGGGAAAGGTTAGTAAAAATAGAAGTAAAACACATAAATAAAGAAAAAATGGTCAGCCCATTATAGGTTGTCCTGTGAGAAATTTGTACTATTTACCGCCTGGTGCGAAAAATAGAATTTTTCCAGCTGCGTGGGTAGAAAAATAAGGGGCTTGCTTCGCTCGGCCATAGTGCGCGGCCCACATACGAAAATTCCTTTTCTAGCAATCTAACGCATAAAAATTTAGTACCACCTCGGATTGAATTTTTTTATTTTCGGTAAAATGGGCCAGCCGATTATAGGTTGTCCTGTGAGAAATTTGTACTATTTATCGCCTAGTGCGAAAAATAGAATTTTCCCAGCTGCGCGGGCAGAAAAATAAGGGGCTTGCTTCGCAGGGCCACAGTGCGAGGCCCACATACGAAAATTCTTTTTCTAGCAATCTAACGCATAAAAATTTAGTACCACCTCGGATAGAATTTTTTTTATTTTCGGTGGTGAACGGATGAAAAATTTGACGAAACGCACATTGCTTTATTTGTAAGGTACAGATTTCGGTCCAACCGAGATGAGTGATCGGTCCCACCAAGTTTGCAATGCAACTCCCTGTTTCCTTTTCGTAACATTTCGGTCCAACCAAGATAAGCGAATCGGTCCCACCGAGTTTGCCTGACCAGCTCTCTGGATTGCTTATTACCACAGTCGGTCCCACCGAGTTTGTGTAATCGGTCCAACCGAGATTACGTTATGCCCTAACCCTAACATAATCGGTCCCACCGAGTTGACATGCCGGTCCCACCAAAATGCCTAACGGTCACATTATGAACTAAATCGGTCCGACCGAGTTTGATGATTCGGTCCCACCGAGTTTGGTAAATTGTGTGTAACAGTTAGATTTTGTGTGGAGGATATATATACCCCTCCACCCTCTCCTCATTCGTGAGGGAAGCCATCAGAACATGCCTACACTTCCAGCATTCATTTTCTGAGAGAGAACCACCTACTCATGTGTTGAGGCCAAGATATTCCAATCCAACCATATGAATCTTGATCTCTAGCCTTCCCAAAGTTGTTTTCCACTCAAATCTTATTTCCACCAAACCCAATCCTATGAGAGAGAATTTAGTGTTGGGGAGACTATCATTTGAAGCACAAGAGCAAGGAGTTCATCAAAAACACACTATCTATTACCTTTTGGAGAGTGGTGTCTCCTATATTGGTTAGGTGTCACTTGGGAGCCTCTGTCAAGATTGTGGAGTTGAACCAAGGAGTTTGTACGGGCAAGGAGATCGCCTACTTCGTGAAGATCTACCCTAGTGAGGCAAGTCCTTCGTGGGCAATGGCCATGGTGGAATAGAGAAGGTTGCTTCTTCGTGGACCCTTCGTGGGTGGAGCCCTTCGTGGACTCGCGTAGTCGTTACCCTTCGTGGGTTGAAGTCTCCATCAACGTGGATGTATGATAGCACCACCTATCGGAACCACGCCAAGAATCTCCGTGTCAACATTGCGTTTGCTACCTCCAAACTCATCCCCTTTGCCTTCACATGCAATGATTTACATTCCGCTGATATACTCTTAGAATTGCATGTGTAGGTTGATTGCTTGACTTGTGCTAAGTTGCTAAAATCTGCCAAGAACTAAAATTGGGAAAAGGCTAGATTTTTATTTGGTCAAGTAGTCTAATCACCCCCCTCTAGACATACTTTCGATCCTACAACTACACGTGGCCATGTGAACTGTGTCTCAGCAGAGGAGGCTCTGGATGATCCCAACGTCGTTCTTGGTACGCTCCTCATTAACCGCCATCCGGCATCTATTCTTTTTGATTCTAGAGCATCTCATTCATTCATTTTTGAGAGCTAGGCTCGTTTGCACAACACCACATTTCGTGACATGCCCGGCACCATGGAAATTTCAACTCCTAGCTCTAGATGGAAAACTTCCAGAGTAAGCCATGGGAATGAAATTCTTGTCGATAAACTGGTTTTCCTTGCATATTTGATAGCTCTCAAATCCTCGGACATAAATATCATCTTAGGTATGGACTGGATGATAGCCCGTCATGCTAAGATTGATTGTTACTCTAAGATTGTTCAACTTACACATCCAGCGGGCAGGGTAGTCAATGTCGTGACCTGAGTGTCAGAGCGTCAGCTCTCTTTTCTCAATGCCAGTCCTCTGCCAGACCTTGAAGATATTCCGGTAGTCCGTGACTTCCCGGATGTCTTTCCAGCAGAACTGCTAGGTGTCCCACCTAACAGGGATGTCGAGTTCATGATAGATCGTGTCCCAGGAACTGTCCCAATCTCTAGAAGACCCTATAAGATGGCAACCCTAGAACTAGCTGAGCTCAAGAAACAACTCGATGAGTCCTTGAAAAAGGGTTTCATCCATCCTAGTTCTTCTCCATGGGCTTGTCCCATTCTCTTCATGAAGAAGAAGGATTGTACGGAACGGATGGTTGTAGATTATCGACCGGTCAATTTGGTCACCATAAAGAACAAGTATCCGCTCCCCAGGATCAATGATCTATATGACCAGCTCGCTGGATCCTCAGTCTTTTCCAAAATGGATTTGAGGTTGGGTTACCATCAAATCAAATTAGGAGCGTGGACATTCCCAAAACGGCCTTTGTTACTCGTTATGGCCAATACGAGTACACTGTCATGTCCTTCGATTTGACCAATGCCCCAGCCACCTTCTCCCGCTTAATGAATTCCATCTTCATGGAGTACTTGGATAAATTCGTCATGGTTTTACCTCGATGATATACTCATATTCTCCAAGAATGACGAATAACATGTCGAGCATCTATGGCTGGTATTGACGAAACTTCGAGAGCATCGCCTTTATGCAAAATTCTCTAAATGTGAATTCTGGTTGCCAGAAGTGACCTACCTATGTCATGTAATCTCTGGTAAGGGTATTGCTATCAATCCCGAGTGTGTTCAACCATTCTTAATTGGACTCCACCCAAAACAGTCAAGCAAGTTTGGAGTTTCCTTGGCTTAGCGAGCTACTGTCGCCGCTTTGTCAAGAACTTCTCCAAGGTTGCTAAACCTCTAACTGAACTCCTCAAGAAAGATAAAAAGTTCAAGTGGACTCCATAGTGCGAGTACAGTTTTTAGGAACTGAAAAGACGCCTGACATCTGCTCCCATACTGGTACCACCAGATTTTTCCAAGGACTTTGTTATCTATTGTGACGCCTCGCGATAAGGACTAGGTTGCATACTCATGCAAGATCGTCATGTAATTCCCTACGCTTCACGGTAGTTGCATCCACATGAGGAAAACTATCCCACACATGATCTAGAGCTTGCAGATGTAGTCCATGCACTCAAAACATGTTGACATTACCTTCTCGGTAATCGTTGCGAAATCTTCAACGATCACCAAAGTCTGAAATAAATCTTCACCCAACCAGATTTGAATCTCAGGCAAAGACGCTGGGTCGAGTTGATCATGGATTACGACTTAGGAATAACTTACACTCTGGGGAAAGCCAATGTCATGGCTGATGCACTAAGTCATAAATCTTATTGTAACAACCTGATGTTACAACAAAGTCAATCACTTCTCCATGAGGAATTTCGGAGTCTTAACCTTCACATTGTTCCTCAAGGATTCCTATCTACCTTGGTGGAGAAACCAACCCTGATAGATCAAATCATAGCTGCCCAGAAGCGTGATAAAGGTATAACCCGCATCCAGGAGAACATTGCTAGCAGAGTTGCTAAATGTTTCTCTATGGATGACCGGGGTGTTGTTTTCTTTGAGAACCGCCTAGTGGTTCCCAAGAACCAGCATCTACGGCAGTTGATCCTTAAGGAGGCCCATGAATCCCCTCTCACCATTCATCCCGGTAGTACGAAGATGTATCAAGACCTACGCCAGAGGTTTTGGTGGACTAGGATGAAGAGAGAAAATGCTCAATACATTTCTAGTCGACATCTGTCATCGTGTTAAAGTAGAGCATCAACGGCCTACTGGCACCCTTCAGCCCTTAGCTATTCCTGAATGGAAATGGGATAAAATCGATATGTATTTCATCACCGAATTTCCCAGGACCAAGAGAGGGAATAATGCTATCTTCTTTGTCATCAATCGTCTTTCCAAAGTAGTCCATTTCCTGCCTATTTGAGAGAGTATAACTGTTAGTCAGCTAGCATATTTGTATATCTCTCGAATACTGTCTCTTCGTGGTGTTCCATTGGAGATTAACTCAGACCGTGCAAGTCTCTTCACCTCTCGATTTTGGAAAGTTTCCAAAATGCTATGGGGACCTATCTCTCATTTAGCACCGCCTTCCACCCTCAATCAAGTGGTCAAGTAGAACGCGTTAATCAAATTATGGAAGATATGCTCCGAGCTTGTGTTATCTCATTCGGAATGGATTGGGAGAAATGCCTTCATTTGCCAAATTTTCTTATAACAATAGCTAT
This sequence comes from Triticum dicoccoides, assembly GCF_002162155.2. Taxonomy (NCBI): domain Eukaryota; kingdom Viridiplantae; phylum Streptophyta; class Magnoliopsida; order Poales; family Poaceae; genus Triticum; species Triticum dicoccoides. Next base: position 243,657,902 of record NC_041381.1, read on the forward strand.
CAATCTAGCTTGGGCAAAGATCCTTTTGAGGTTCTCTATGGACGAAGGTGTCGAACGCCTCTTAACTGGTCAAAAACCGGGGAAATACAATTCTTTGTCCCGGATATGATCCAGGAAGCAGAAGAGCAAGTTCGTATTGTTTGTGAAAAGTTGAAAACAACCCAATCTCGTCAAAAGAGCCAACATGATCGTAAACAAAAAGCCATGACTTATGAAGTCGGCGAGAAGGCTTACCTTCGGGTTACTCCTCTGAAGTGAACCCATCGATTCGGTATCAAGGGCAAATTGGCTCCTCGCTACATTGGTCCTTTTCGCATTCTTGCCAAGCAAGGAGAAGTCGCCTACCAATTGGAACCACCTCCGCATCTTTCCAGAGTTCATGATGTCTTCCACGTTTCTCAACTCAGGTGTTGCTTCTCTGATCCTATCTGTGGAGTGGACCACAAAACGCTTGATTTCCAAGATAATCTCACATATCGGGAATATCCCATTCACATCCTTGATCAAGCCGAGCGTACCACTCCACCCCACAACATCAAGTTTATCAAGGTTCAATGGTTACACCATTCCAAGAAAGAAGCTACATGGGAAAGGGAGGATCGCCTTCGACTTGAGTACCCCACTTTCTTTCCGACGGATCCTAAATCTCGAGACGAGATTTTTCTGAGTTGGGGTGAGTTGTCACAACCCTAGTCAGTGCCAGCATTAGAGTGAATGCATCATGTTTAAGTTTCTCAGAAAGTTGAAATGGGGATGGGACAAACCCCATCACCACTTAATCCAACTAGGGTTTACTAAAACATTTTGCAATGAACCTGAAATGCGCTTCAAAAAGTTTCATCATTTTTGTCTTGGTCTAGAACCTCTGCCAAAAGTGGTTCACATTTTTCTAGGTCAACTGGGTCACTGAATTAAATCATATCTTATTTGCATTTAGGCATTTAAATTCTATATATTATTTTAAATGTCCAAATAATCATGAAATGAAATTATGGCTATTGGTAATATTCCAAACAGTGCCCTCAAGCAGTTTCATGATTTTTGAAAGTGTTTTGGTATTTTAAACAAAGTCCAACAGTTTACACAATAATAGATAACAGAAAAGAAAGGGAAAAGAGAGACTTACCTGTGCAGCCCACTGGCCGGCCCAGCACTGTGCTGGCCCATGCTAGTCACCTGCTAGTTCCCACCAGGTAGGTAGGGCGCTGCGTGCCCGTGCGCCCGTGCTTGCCATGCCACCACCCTGCTCGCCTGCCTCACCTGGATTCCTCTTCGAAACCGCCTAGGGCCTCCTCGTTGTCGCCCCGATATCACAGACACTTCACTTCTCCCCCTGATCCTCTCCCTCGCTCTCTCCCTCCATGGGCAACGTAGTCGCGCCCGCACCCTCGATGTAGCCGCAGCCACCGTCGCCATGCTGTGTCCAGGCGCTTCGCTGTCATGCACTCCATCGAGCAGACCGAGCCCCAAGTGCTCGCTCACCCCGAAGCCGCTGCATCGAGCTCACTCCAATCCACCATCACCGCTCCGACCGCTCCAGCTCATCCCCGACTCTGCTGACCCTTTTGATGTGACCGCTATGAGCTTCTGCTCCTCCTCCTCCTCTCCGTTCTTGCTGTCGCGTGCCATAACAACTGCACCAAGTTCACCAGCACACGCTGCCGCCTGAGCTCGCCGCCGACGTGGCTCTGGCCATGCAACGGCCTGGCTGTCTTGTCCATTGCACTCACCACACCACGTAGAGCATGTAGATGCTAACAACACGCATCCACATTCACTGTAGCGACGACATCAAGTTCGCCCGAGCTCCGGCAACCGCCAAGTTCGTCCCCAGCGTCGTTTCCGGCCACCCTGAGCCCAACCACCACCACCACTGGATGCGGCTCGCTCGAGGCTTCACGTAAAATGGCCTCCGCCGCCTGTTTGGTTGCTGGAGTGTGAATCTCGTGCCATCCGCCGCGTTCGGTCATTGCCGGCGGCTAAATGCCGGGGATTTGACCTAGTGTGACCAGGGATTTGACCCCCTGGGTCACTGACATGTGGGGTCGGCCCCCTGTTCCAATCTAGGTTTGCCACTGTACTGGTTTCATGCATGTTAAAGCAACTTAACCTTGTTGTTTAGTTCAAAACATGATAAAGCACTATTTAAGTTGATAGTTTGAGTTCGGAGTTGAACCTTTGGTTCAAACTAGCTCAAACCCATCTGTTTGTAGTTGCATTAGCCCAACACACTCATTTTGCCATGTCATATGCATGCATCATATTGTTGCATATCGTCGTGTATTGATTGTGTTACCGTTGTGTTCTCCGCGGTAGGTTCTGCTCCTGAGGATATTCGCGAATATCCAGCTGAAGGACAGTACCCCTCGACCAATATGTCAAGCAAGCAACCACCATTTGATCATATCGATAAAATCCCATGTTCTCACTCCTGCTCTCATTTACTTCATTTAAGATAACAACGTTTCAAACTGTTGTGTGTTGTGGTAGTTGAACCCATTTCCTCTGCATGACATGTCATTGCCCCAATAACTAGATGAAAGCCACTAGCATGTGTAGGAGTTGATTGAGCCATGTTTGTGTTTCCTACCTTGCTATGCCTGCTATGCTTAGACTGGTGTCAGGTCTGGTTCATCTAGTGATGGGCTAGAGTGAAATGATTATGTCGGTGATGAGAGTGAAGTGTTGAACACGTTGTGGTAAAGGTATCGATGAGAGGCCATGTAGGAGTACATGGTGGGTTGTTTCATTGGAACAGTCCCTAAGAACTGAGATCTGTATGTGTGATTTAAGATCAGCTACTACCATGCATTGGGCCCTGAAATGTGACCCCGCTCGACTTATTAACCCCCTTGTCCTCTGTCCAGGAGTTGCAAGTAGTTTCTGGTGTTTGTAGTTTACTGGAGGCCATGCTCAGCGCTGACCCTCGGGGTGGGCTGTGATGCGGGAGGTACGTGGTCTGGTGTACCGAGGCGCCCGTTTGGTGTATCGGGAACCCTGTACACATCATTCGGGGCCGTAGTGGAAACCATGGCCGGACTCCCTGCAGATGGAACCTGAATAGGCGATAAACCTGGACTAGGGACTTGTGTGGTTAGGTGGGTCGTGGTCTACACCCACATCGGCTTTCGCTTGAAGTCTGCCGAGCACATGTCGTGTGCAGACGGTAAGTGGTGGAAACATGTGTGAAGAAGTACACCCCTGCAGGGTTAACATCATCTATTCATATAGCCGCGTCCTCGGTAAAGGACCACTTGGTTGCCTATACAGTTCATAGACAAGTAAATGGAAACTACTAAAAGTCTCAAGACAAGTGTGAGTGCCGTGAATGGCCCTTCCATAGGATGACGAGAGAGGATCCGCGGTAGAGTATTGTTGTGGTGAGTAGTGGACTCGTGTGCGCAAAATCATTTACATGATGTTGTCTCGTAGGATAGTTTAGCCAAGAGTCAAAGCTGGCTTGCTGCAATAAACTCCATTATCCCTTTGTTGATAATGTGCATGTATGTAGGATCTGATGTAAGTCTTGCTGAGTACCTTTGTACTCATGTTTGCTTAATTATTGTTGCAAATGAGAACACTGCCCCTTCCAATGGGTTTTATGTAGATCTCGACGTTGATGAGTAACTTGACGCCCTGTTGGTCGACACATTCGTTGCTGGGTCATGTATGACTGTCCCTATAAGTTAGCGCCACCTTGGGTTTACAACTAGTCATGTCAGCCTGGGTTTTTTATCATATGGATGCTAGCGACACTATCGTATACGTGAGCCAAAAGGCGCAAACGGTCCCGAGCCAGGTAAGGTGGCACCTGTGGGAATACCGTGCATGAGGCCTCAAACTAATATGATGTGTTACATGCTAGATCGATGTGACTTAGAATCAGGGTCCTGACATCATAGCACTCCATGATGGACGCCTCGGCCGCCGCCTTGAGCATGGAGGTAGTGGTTACGGTCATGGAGGAGGCCACGGCGGAGGCCGCTGGGACAACCGCGACCCTCGCTAGAACTGGCACAACCAGCCTTGCGAGGACAGCTAGCGGGATCAGCCTCACGACGGCACCTGGCGTGACCAGCCTTGTGAGGACCGTCCCAGGGCAATGCCGGCCTCCCTCCGCTGCTGTAGCCGCAAAGGAGAAATGACGACAACCGACAGGATGATCGGGCTAGGGGCTTCGAAGAGCCACGTGTGATCGCCTGCATCCTGGGTGGTGCCCAGGCCCCTTCCTCAAACAGCATCCTCAAGCAGTTCTCTCGTGAGTTGAACACGGCCCTCCCAAAGCTTGAGGCCACGCATCCCCTCATGTGGTCACAGTACGACATTACTTTCGATTCCAAGGATCACCTCAAGTGCTCGGCCGCCACAGGCGCCCATTGATACGTCCATTTAACATCATGTTTTCCTACTATTATTTATGATTTTTTATTGTATAATAATGCTTTTTTGAGTAATTTTAAAGCCTTTTCTCTCATAATATGCAAGGTATACACCAAGGGGGAGAATTCCGGCAGCTGGAAATCTGGACCTGAAAAAGCCACGTCAAGCTACCTATTCTGCACAACTCCAAATGAGCTAAAACTTCTTGAGGATTTTTTATGGAATATTTAATAAATATTGGAGCAATAAGTACCAAAGGGGGGCCACCAGGTGAGCACAACACACCTAAGCGCGCTAGGAAGCACAGGAGCACCCTGGTGGGTGCTGCCCTCCTCGGCCCACCTTCGGTACCCATCTTCTGGTATATAAGTCATTTTGACCTAGAAAAAATGAGAGGAGGACATTAGGGACAAAGCGCGGTCGCCTCGAGGCGAAACTTGGGCAGGAGCACTTTTGCCCTCTGGCGGAGCGATTCCACCGGGGGAAATTCCCTGCCGGAGGGGGAAATCATCGTCATCATCATCACCAACAACTCTCCTATCTTGGGGAGGGCTATCTTCATCAACATATTCACAGCACCAACTCCTCTCAAACCCTAGTTCATCTCTTGTGTTCAATCTTTGTATCAAAACTATAGATTGGTGCTTGTGGGTGAATAGTAGTGTTGATTACATCTTGTACTTGTTTACTATATGGTTTATTTGGTGGAAGATTATATGTTCAGATCCATTATGCTATTTAATACCTCTCTTATCTTGAGCATGTTTATCATTTGTGAGTAGTTACTTTCGTTCTTGAGGTTACGGGAGAAATCATGTTGCAAGTAATCATGTGAACTTGATATGTGTTCGATATTTTTATGATATGCATGTTGTCATTCTCTTAGTGGTGTCATGTAAACATCGACTACATGACACTTCACCATGTTTGGGCCTAAGTGAATGCAATGTGGAGTAGTTATTAGATGGTGGGTTGCGAGAGTGACAAAAGCTTAAACCCCAGTTTATGCGCTATTCCGTAAGGGACCGATTGGATCCAAAAGTTTAATGCTATGGTTAGAATTTATTCTTAATACTTTTCTCGTAGTTGTGGATGCTTGCGAGTGGGTTAACGAAAAGTAGGAGGCTTGTTCAAGTAAGAACAACACCTAAGCACCGGTCCAACCACATATAAAATTATCAAAGTACCGGACATAGAATTAAGCCAACATGATGAAAATGACTAGATGAAATTCCCGTGTACCCTCAAGAACACTTTGCTTATCATAAGAGAATGTTTTGGCCTATCCTTTGCGTCAAATGGATTGGGTTACCTTGCTGCACTTTTGTTACTAATCGTTACTTGCTCATTACAAATTATCTTGCTAGCAAACTACTCCACTACTTACGATTTTGGCACTTGCAGACATTACCTTGCTGAAAACCACTTGTCATTTCCTTCTGCTCTTTGTTGGGTTCGACACTCTAACTTATCGAAAAGGCTACAATTGACCCCATATACTTGTGGTTCATCAAGGCTACTTTATGGCGCCGTTTCCGGGGAGTGAAGCGCTCTTGGTAAGTGGAAACTGGTAAGGAAACATTATTACTACATGCTGAAATTTATTGTCACTTGCTACTATGGAAAACAATCCTTTGAGAATTTTGTTCCTGGTATCTTTACCTCGACCGGAACCACAATTAGTTGCCCCTCAACCTACTGCACCTACTCAAAATAATGAATATGAAATTCCTTCGGGTATGTTAGAACAACTGCTAGCTAATCCTGATATGCACTTGATATATGTGGAAGAAATTTGTGGATTTTTTAAGCTAGTAGGTTTACCTGGAGATGAAGCTAAGAAGAAGGTTTTCCCTTTTTCTTTGAAGGGAAAAGCATTGAAATGTTATAAGCTATGCGATGATATTGGATCTTGGAACTGGAATTGGTTGAAATTGGAATTTCATCAAAAAAATTATCCTATGCATCTAGTTCATCGTGATTGGAATTATATATATAATTTTTGGCCTCATGAAGGAGAAAGTATTTGTCTAGCTTTGGGGAGGCTTAAGTCAATGTTATATTCATGCCCAAATCATGAGCTCTCAAGAGAAATTATTATTTAGAATTTTTATGCTCGGCTTTCTCGTAATGATCAAACCATGCTCGATATTTCTTGTACTGGTTCTTTTATCAAGAAGACTATTAAATTTCAGTGGGATCTTTTGGAAAGAATTAAATGCAACTCTGAAGATTGGGAACTCGACGAAGGTAAAGAGTCAGGTATTGAACCTAAGTTTGATTGTGCTAAATCTTTTATGAATACTGATGCTTTTCAAAAGTTTAGCACTAAATATGGAATTGACTCTGAGATAGTAGCTGCCTTCTATGAATCTTTTGTTACTCATGTTGATCTCCCTAAGGAGAAGTGGTTTAAATATCACCCACCAATTAAAGAAGAAACTAAATAACCGGTAAAAGCTAAAGAAGAAACTATCATTTACAATGTTGATCCAGTTGTTCCCACTTCTTATATTGAAAACCCACATTTCCCTGTTAGGATGAAGGAACGTGCTAAAGCTTCAACTATGGTTAACAAAAGTAATGTTAGAACACCCAAACCATATGAACAAATCAGAGTTGAACCTAGTGTTGCTATGGTTAAAGATCTCTTAGTTGATAATATTGATGGGCATGTTATTTACTTCTGTGGTGGAGCTTCTAGAATTGCCAAACCTGAAGGAAAAGATAAAAATAGACCAGTTGTTGGCATGCTTGTTGTCTCAGTTAAGATAGGAGATCACTGTTATCATGGGTTATGTGATCTAGGTGCTAGTATGAGTGTTATTCCTTTCTCCTTATATCAAGAAATTAAAGACGAAATAGCACCTGCTGAAATCGAAGGCTTGTATGTCACTATTAAACTTGCTAATAGAGATACTCTATCACCAATTGGGATTCTTAGAGATGTTGAAGTCTTGTGTGGGAAAATAAAATACCCTACTGATTTTCTTGTTCTTTGCTCCCCAAAAGATGACTTTTGTCCCATTATTTTTGGTAGACCTTTCTTGAACACCGTCAATGCCTTAATAGTGTGAGAAACAAACTGTCGGTGTTAGCTTTGGTGATGAATCTCATGAATTTAATTTTTCCAAGTTTAGTAAACAACCTCATAAGAAAGATTTGCCTAGTAAGGATGAGATTATTGGTCTTGCTTCTGTTGATGTGCCTCCTACTTATCCTTTGGAACAATATTTGCTAGACCGTGAAAATGATTTGCATATGCGTGAAAGGAATGAAATAGATAGAATCTTTTTCGAACAACCTCTGCTAAAACACAATTTCCCTATTGAAACTCTAGGAGGTCCTCCTCCACCTAAAAGTAATCCCGTGTTTGAATTAAAACAATTGCCAAACACTCTGAACTATGCTTATCTTGATGAGAAAAAGATATATCCTATTATTATTAGTGCTAACCTTTCAGAACATGAAGAAGAAAGATTATTGAAATTTCTAAGGAAGCACAGAGATGCTATTGGATATACTCTTGATGATCTTAAGGGCATTAGTCCCACTCTATGTAAACACAAGATTACTATGGAACCTTATGCTAAACCCGTTGTTGATCACCAACCTCGGTTAAACCCGAAGATGAAAAAAGTGGTAAGAACAGAAATATTGAAACTTCTGGAAGCAGGTATAATCTATCCTATAGCTGATAGTAGATGGGTAAGTCCTATTCATTGTTTCCCTAAGAAAGGAGGTATTACTGTTGTTCCTAATGATAAGAATGAGCTCATTCCACAAAGAATTGTCAGAGGCTATAAGATGGTAATTGACTATAGAAAATTAAATAAAGCTACTAGAAAAGATCATTACCCTCTGCCTTTTATTGATAAAATGTTAGAAAGATTATCTAAGCAAACATATTTTTGCTTCCTTGATGGATATTGTGGCTTTTCACAAATACCTGTTTTACAATATGATCAAGAGAAGACCACTTTTACTTGTCCTTTTGGAACATTTGCTTATAGACGTATGCCTTTTGGTTTATGTAATGCACCTGCTACTTTTCAAAGATGTATGACTGCTATATTCTCTGATTTTTCTGAAAATATTATTGAGGTTTTCATGGATGACTTTTCTGTTTATGGGAAGTCTTTTGATGATTGTTTAAGTAATCTTGATCGAGTCCTGCAGAGATGTGAACAAACAAATCTTGTCTTGAATTAGGAGAAGTGCCACTTTATGGTTAACGAAGGTATTGTTTTGGGCCATAAATTTTTTGAAAGAGGCATTGAGGTGGACAAGGCCAAGGTTGATGCAATTGAGAAAATGCCATGTCCTAAAGATATCAAAGGTATTCGTAGTTTCCTTGGTAATGTTGGTTTCTATAGAATGTTTATCAAAGACTTCTCTAAAGTTTCTAGGTCTCTTATGAATCTTTTGCAAAAGGATATTCCCTTTGTGTTTGATGATGATTGTATGGAAGCCTTTGAAACACTAAATAAAGCCTTAATTACTGCACCTGTTGTTCAACCACCTCATTGGAACTTGCCTTTTGAGATTATGTGTCATGCTAGTGATTATGTTGTTGGTGTTGTTCTAGGACAAAGAGTTGATAAAAAACTGAACGTTATCCATTATGCTAGTAAATTCTAGATAGCGCTCAACAAAACTATGCTACTACTAAAAAATAATTCTTAGCAGTGGTGTTTGCTTGTGATAAATTTGGATCTTATATTGTTGATTCTAAAGTAACTGTTCACATCGATCATGCTTCTATAAAATATCTTATGGAAAAGAAAGATGCTAAACATAGACTCATTAGGTGGGTTCTTCTGATACAAGAATTTGATTTGCATATCACTGATAGGAAAGGAGCAGGGAATCGCGTAACTAATAACTTGTCTAGGCTTGAAAATATTCTTGATGACCCACAACCTATTAATGATAGCTTCCCTAATGAACAACTAGCCGCAATAAATGTTTCTCATAGTACACCTTGGTATGCTGACTATGCTAATTATATTGTTGCTAAATACATACTACCTAGCTTCACATATGAACAAAAGAAAAAAATCTTCTATGATTTAAGACATTACTTTTGGGATGACCCACATCTTTACAAAGAAGGAGTAGATGGTATTATTAGACGTTGTGTACCCGAGCATGAACAGGAACAAATCCTACGGAAATATCACACTGAAGCTTATGGAGGACATCACGCGGGAGACAGAACCGCTCATAAGGTATTACAATCTGGTTTTTATTGGCCTACTTTCTTCAAAGATGCCCGTAAGTTTGTCTCATCTTGTGATGAATGCCAAAGAATAGGTAATATCGGTAAGCGTCAAGAAATGCCTATGAATTATTCACTTGTTGTTGAGCCATTTGATGTTTGGGGATTTGATTTCATGGGACCTTTTCCTTCCTCTAATGGGTATACACATATTTTGGTTGCTGTTGATTATGTTACTAAGTGGGTAGAAGCTATTCCAACCAGTAGTGCTGATCACAACACCTCTATTAAAATGCTTAAGGAAGTTATTTTCCCAAGGTTTGGAGTCCCTAGATATTTAATGACTGATGGTGGTTCACACTTTATTCATGGTGCTTTCCGTAAAATGCTTTCTAAGTATGATGTTAACCATAGAATTGCATCACCTTATCATCCTCAGTCTAGTGGTCAAGTTGAACTTAGCAATAGAGAAATAAAACTAATCTTACAAAATACTATTAATAGGTCCCGGAAGAATTGGTCTAAGAAATTAGATAACGCACTTTGGGCTTATAGAACACCATATAAAAATCCTATGGGTATGTCTCCATATAAAATGGTTTATGGAAAAGCTTGTCATTTGCCTCTTGAGTTAGAACATAAAGCATATTGGGCAATTAAGGAACTCAATTATGATTTCGAACTTTCTGGTGAAAAGAGGTTATTTGATATTATCTCATTAGATGAATGGAGAACCCAGGCTTATGAGAATGTAAAGCTATTCAAAGAAAAAGTTAAAAGATGGCATAACAAAAGAATCCAAAAGTGTGAGTTCAAAGTCAGAGAATATGTTCTTTTATACAACCCTCGTTTCAGATTCTTTGCAGGAAAACTCCTCTCCAAATGGGAAGGACCCTATGTCGTCGAGGAGGTCTATCGATACGAAGCTATCAAAATAAATAATGCCGAAGGACTAACCCGAATGTTGTCAATGGGCAACGAATAAAACACTATATCTTAGGTATGCCCAGTAATGTTGAAAGCCATGTTATCCAAACTTTGACACCGGAAGAATAGATAAAGGAAACCTTCCGAGATCCTCCAGAATCATGAAAAAAGGGAGCTATGTGATACGGTAAGTAAACGGACTCCGAAAAATCCGCAAAAATAATTTTTCTCAGTTTTGGAATATTTAGAAAATTAGGAAAATAAGAAACTTCTAGGAAAGTGACCCTGGTGGGGACGATACACCAGGGCGCGCCAGGTGGGTTGTGCCCACCTCGTGTACTTTCCAAACTTCATTTTTCTTCCGGTCTGCTTGTTCCCCAAGATAAAAAATATTTATATACATCCTGAACCTGTTGTCCTCCGTATCGCGGAGAACTCTCCTGTTTTCTTTTCTCTCTGTTTTCCTGTCAGATCTGAAATTGTGAAATCCGAAGACTTGGAGGGTGAGATCTACGTTGCAGATCATATCGCAAACTCCAAAGTATATGGGGATGTGGAGCAATATGGCTGGACTTCGGAGGAAGAAGAATACTATGATCCTGAGGGGAAGGAGGAGATGAGCTCGGAGGAGGATGAAGTTCCGTTGCCTCAACCTGGGGATATGCATGTTGAATTTAAGAAGTCAAGTCTCCCAAATAAAGCAAAGAGCCCAAAGATCGAGTTTATCCCATTTCGTCTCTTGCAGCAAAATAAGCAAGATTTATGCAAAAAGGTACCGGAGCTTGAGTGGGAGATCCGAACTGAAAGATGAGAATGCCGTCCTCAAGCATAAGATAAGGAGGAAAGACAAACCCACTACTTCGTCACCACCACTTCCTTCTTTCCACCAAAAGAAAACTGAGTACTGGGTATGGGCACTCCCCTTGGTTTTCGCCAAGCTTGGGGGAGGTGCCCCAGTATCATATCATCTCCACTATATTTGGCCTTTACTTTCTTAGTTTGATCCATGGTTATCTTTTGCTATCAGATGAATAAAAGTTTAGTTCAATCCTTTATTTTTATGAGTTTGCTTAGCGATCAATCCTTGTAATCGTGTGCGAGATATATAATAAAGTTTAGTTTGAGTTTTGCCTTCTTTACTGTTCTTGTTTCAGTAGAAAGAATGGAAATAAAAGAAAAAGATCATATGCTAACCTTATGGTAAGTGATGACATTACACAAGGAAAAGTATAAGTAGAAAATTTAATTGTAGATTGACAAACATAGCATTGGTCAATGATGCAACACATGACAGAATTAATAAGGGAAGAGAAGATTCACATATAAATATACTATCATGGAAATATTTTATGATTGTGAGCACCCATCAAAATATTGTATTTTAATATTATTGACGTTGGACAAGGAAGACAACTTAATGATTTATGGTTGTTCATATTCACATAGAAGTTATATTGTCATAGATCCTTCAACATGTGGTGCTTGCCCCTATCTTTGCTAGTCAGAAACTCCGCACTAAGTAGAGATACTACTTGTGCATCCAAAATCCTTAAACCCTATCTTGTTTGAGAGTCCACCATACCTACCTATGGATTGAGTAAGATCCTTCAAGTAAGTTGTCATCGGTGCAAAAAGGGCAATAAAAATTGCTTCAAAAAGTGTGAGATCATTTAGTGTAAGGGAAAATTGAGCGTTGTACGAACTTGTGATATTGAAGAATAAAAGCAATAAACAGCATAATAAAGGTTTCCATCACAAGGGGCAATATAACGTGATGTTCTTTTGCACTAAGGGTTGAGCATACAAACAAAAAGCACATGGCAACCTCTGTTTCCCTCTGCGAAGGGCCTATCTTTTACTTTCATGTATTTACTTTTATGCATGAGTCAATGTTTTTCCCTCTATTCCTTTTATTGTTCTCCTTTGGCAAGCATCATGTGGTGAGGAAAGATCTAGGCACATATATCCAGTTGAATACGAGTAGCATGAGTTATTATTGTTAACATCACCCTCGAGGTGAGTACGTTGGGAGGCGAAACTATAAGCCCCTATCTTTCTATGTGTCCGGTTGAAACGTTTTGCCCATGTGTACTCGGTGAGTTTTAGCAATCATAGAAGACTAAATGATGGTTGAGTATGTGTACTTGCCTAAAGGCTCCTATATGCATCCCTTCCTAGAAAGATGATGAATTGTAGTTGCAAAGTTGACTGAGAACATAGTGTGTCAGTTTCCAATAGAGTTTATGCTTTATAGTTCGATGTTGTGATGAACTGTCACTTGTTAATGAGAAGTCTATGGTAAAAGTTCTATGATAAAGTTTTATGTTAAAGTTTGTTGATGCTATAATAAGTCACATGATGCTGCTATGTCCATTTTTTTATCGACACCTCTCTCTCTAAGCATGTGGACATGTTTTTCGATTTCGGTTTCGCTTGAGGACAAGCGAGGTCTAAGCTTGGGGGAGTTGATACGTCCATTTTGCATCATGTTTTCCTACTGTTATTTATGTTGTTTTATTGTATAATAATGCTTTTTGGAGTAATTGTAATGCCTTTTCTCTCATAATATGCAAGGTATGCACCAAGGGGGAGAATTCCGGCAGCTGGAAATCTGGATCTGAAAAAGCTACGTCAAGCTACCTATTCTGCACAACTCCATATGAGCTGAAACTTCCCGAGGATTATTTCTGGAATATTTAATAAATATTGGAGCAAATAAGTACCAAAGGGGGACCACCAGGTGGGCACAACCCACCTGGGTGCGCCAGGAAGCCCAGGCACGCCCTGGTGAGTGCTTCCCTCCTCGGCCCACCTCCGGTGCCCATCTTCTATTATATAAGTCATTTTGACCTAGAAAAAATGAGAGGAGGACATTCGGGATGAAGCGCCGCCTCCTCGAGGCGGAACTTGGGAAGGAGCACTTTTGCCCTCTGGCGAAGCGATTCCGCTGGGGGAACTTCCCTCCCGGAGGGGGAAATCATCGTCATCATCATCACCAACAACTCTCCCATCTTGGGGAGGGCTATCTTCGTAAACATCATCGCAACACCAACTCCTCTCAAACCCTAGTTCATCTCTTGTGTTCAATCTTTGTATCAAAACTATAGATTGCTGCTTGTGGGTGACTAGTAGTGTTGATTACATCTTGTAGTTGATTACTATATGGTTTATTTTTTGGAAGATTATATGTTCAGATCCATTATGCAATTTAATACCCCTCTTATCTTGTGCTTGTTTATCATTTGTGAGTATTTACTTTCGTTCTTGAGGTCACAGGAGAAATCATTTTGCAAGTAATCATGTGAACTTGATATGTGTTCGATATTTTGATGATATGTATGTTGTCATTCTCTTAGTTGTGTCATGTGAACATCGACTACATGACACTTCACCATATTTGGGCCTAAGGGAATGCATTGTGGAGTAGTTATTAGATGGTGGTTTGCGAGAGTGACAGAAGCTTAAATGCCAGTTTATGCGCTATTCTGTAAGGGACCGATTTGATCCAAAAGTTTAATGCTATCGTTAGAATTTATTCTTAATACTTTTCTTGTAGTTGCGGATGCTTGCGAGAGGGTTAATCTTAAGTAGGAGGCTTTGTCAAGTAAGAACAACACGTAAGCACCGGTCCACCCACATATCAAATTATCAAAGTACCGAACACGAATTAAGCCAACATGATGAAAGTGACTAGTTGAAATTCCCGTGTACCCTCAAGAACACTTTTCTTATCATAAGAGACCGTTTTGGCCTGTCGATTGGGCTACCTTGCTGCACTTTTGTTACTAGTATTGCTACTTGCTCGTTACAAATTATCTTGCTATCAAACTACTCTGCTACTTACAATTTTGGCACTTGCAGACATTACCTTGCTGAAAACCACTTCTCATTTCCTTTTGCTCCTCGTTGGGGTTGACACTCTTACTTATCGAAAAGGCTACAATTGACCCCATATATACTTGTGGGTCATCACCCGTCCCATGCTCTGCACGCCCACCACGAGCAACATCCTCATCACCAAGACCCTCATCGACGGTGGCGCTGGGCTCAATGTCCTCTCTGTGGAAACGTTCAACACGCTCGAAGTGCCTTATGACCTGCTCCAGTGCACCAAGCCTTTCTCAGGAGTGACTGATGGCTCCACCAAACCCCTGGGGCAGGTGCGCCTTCCTGTCACCTTCGGCAAAGCCGGAGAACTACCACACCGAGCTCATTGACTTTGACGTCGCCCACATCAGCCTCCCGTACGATGCTATCCTCGGGTACCCTGCCCTTGCCAAGTTCATGGCGGTAACCCACCATGGCTACAACGTCCTCAAAATGCCATGGTGCAGTGGTGTCATCACGATCGCCTGCGATGAGAAATATGTGATCTGTTCTCTTGAGCATGCCTACCGTGCCACTGCAGCCGAGAACTCCGACGATGAAGGCGGCGACCTACCTCCCTAGGCCACCCCCGCGAAGAAGAAGTAGGTCCTCCCAAAGGGTCGTCCAGAGACCAAGAATCCCTCTGGTGGCGCCTTAGGGCCCACGCCTGCTGTCAAGGCACCCCTTCCTCCCGCATACGAAGGCGTGCCCGGTGCTTCTCTGAGGATGGGCTCGGGTGCTCCTGCCTGGAGAGCCTCTGACTTGACCAGTGTGATTTGGGAGGTGCTCCTGCACCACTTGGAGGCATGCTTTGATGCACGTCCCCACAAGCAAGGAGAGATGCGATCGAGGAGCTTTAGGAGGTGCGGGCCATGCGCGATGAGCATCGCCCTGCACCACCCAGTGCAGCTGCAGCCCCCAACGCGGGTGGCGAGCTGCACGTCTACGTCAAAATCCCGGGCCTCAATAAGGCCACTTCACAAGATCTCCTCTGGTCGTCTCGCATTGCCCGGAGTGGGGGGTATCCCTACAACTACGTCTGCATGACATTCGGCCTGCTGAACCTAGGCGCCTCATACTAGCGCCTGGCGCAGCGTGCTATGGCGTTTCACGAGGCCAGGCACTTGGCGGCCAAATCTGAGGAGGTCCTAGACCCTCGCGAGCCCCCTGGGCCTTGCGGGCCTCCCAGGCCTCCGGAGCCGCCCATCTCATGAGGAACAATCTCCATGGAACACATCTTTAGCTACCTCGATGTTTCTAAAACACTGTTGCCAGGTGACTTTTTGGTTTTGTTCAATTGAGGGCATCCCCTGGGCTGCATTATCCTCAAGCTATTGGGTCCAACTGTGCAGCTATATTATTTTGCGCCTGTATCAGAACTGGCCTTGCCTTTTATGAATTTTCCTAATATTTCAACCTGTGTGTCTGGTGCTTCGTCACCATGAATGTCATAGCACCCTCACAACCCCGCCCTCGACTGCCTCATGATTAAGGGATGGCACGGCATCTGTGCTCGGGTCCGTCCCTGCAGCATTGATAAACCCAAGCGACCAACCTCTATCTCGCGGGCCAGCTCCCATGAACGTCACCTCCTAGGGTCCTTGATTCCTTGTCCTCGCATGAGCTAATCGAGAGCGGGTGAGTCAGGGCGTGCACTCCAGTTTGCCCAACCGCAGCTCAGCACTACACCGTCGCGGGAGCCGCGCGTCGGGTGCCCTTGTGTGGGATTGTTGCATGAGAAGACTAGGCACGACGTCTGTGCTCGGGCCCGTCCCTGCAGCATCAATAAACCCAAGCGACTGAGCACTGTCTAGCGGGCCGGCCCCGTTCACGTCACCTCCTGGGGTCCTTGGTGTTCGGCGTTCTCATGCGATGCCCTCCGGAGGTTCATTCAGCACAGGTCGGCCCCATCACACAGGTTTTATAAGCGCACTCCACACTGGAAGATTCAGGCGCAACTCACCTTGAGGTAGGGCCTCGTGAGTCCCGCGCTGGCTCACGGGTGCCCAGATACACGTTCTCCAGTTCTGCCGTACCAGTCACGCGTACGAACAAAATAGGGATGTACACGCCCGCAGAATCTAACACAGAGCTCCCATCCCACGCCAAGTGGAAGCCCCATGCTTCGCGCTGGCAGACGACACGGTCGAACAACGACTATGCCCACGCCCAAGTGGAAGCCCCATGCTCCGTGCTGGCGGACAACACGGTCGAACAACGACTATGCCCGCGCCCAAGTGGAAGCCCCATGCTCCCTGCTGGTGGATAAACAACCGAGGGCGCCCTAGGGACTGCACAAACCTCAGGATGGCCTCTCGTCCCTTCACACGGCCTTGTCACACAACATTCACCTGGGATGCGTGCATGAGGCTAGGCCTGACACATGCCACCACACCAGGTCCCTTCTACCTGGTCTTCTTGTGCCCCTCCCAGGCATAGGCTCGTGAGGAAAGGTATGTAGGGCTCCGGATTAACCTCGCCACCACCCACGTTTCCTTCACGAGGGCTGCTCACATGTCAAGGGGAACCCCTGAGCATCTCGACTCAGGGGGCTCACTAGTCATATAGCCCCTTGATAACCCACAAGTGTAGGGGATCATTTGTAGCCTTATTCGATAAATAAGAGTGTCGAACCCAACGAGGAGCTAAAGGTAGAACAAATATTCCCTCAAGTTCTATCGACCGCCGATACAACTCTATGCACACTTAACGTTTGCTTTACCTAGAACAAGTATATAACTATTTAGCGAGAATAAAACGACGAGTACTTTGCAAGAATAAAATACGAATAAATTGCAAGGTAATAAAAGTGGATAGCTTTTGTCAACAACAAAGTCATGTTTCCCTAGGCAATCGATAACAAGTACCGGTAATCATTCTTGCAATTCTATATGAGGGAGAGGCATGAGCTAACATACTTTCTCTACTTGGATCATATGCACTTATGATTGGAACTGTAGCAAGCATCCGCAACTACTAAATATAATTTAGGTCCTGAAACCCAACCATAGCATTAAGTATCATGTCCTCTTTATCCCATACACAACAACCCACCTACTCGGGTTTAAGCTTCTGTCACTCTCGCAACCCACCATAAGAGAATCATGAACGTACCACAACACCCTACAGCGGGGACCCCTCACGTTTGCGCGAGATGAAGGGCACCGTAGGACAACACCATAAATAAAATATACAATCATACCAACTAAGATCACGATTAACCCACAGGAGAAAACGGATCTACTCAAACATCATAGGATAGCCAAATATCATTGGGAAACAATATATGGAGTTGAGCACCATTTTTACGTAGAGATTACAGCGGGGAGAAGGGGTGGTACACCGCTGCATAGAGGGGGAGAGAGTTGGTGTTGACGGTAGCAAGATTGTCGATGTAGATCGTCATCATGATCCTTGCCCCGGCAGCACTCCGGCGCTACTGGGAGAGAGGGGGAGAGAGCCCCCTCCTTCTTCTTATTCCTTGGCCTCCCCCTAGATGGGAGGAGAGTTCCCCCTCTGGTCCATGGCCTCCATGGCAGCGGAGGGGCGGACCCCCTCCGAGATTGGATCCCCCTCTATATTCTTTTCTGTTTCGCGTTCCCCAGATATGGCCCTTCACGGTTTCTTAAATTCCCGGAGATCTGTAACTCCTATTGCGCTAAAAAATTTACACGATTTTTCCCATAAATTATCTTTCTTGCGCTAGAAGAAGGTCCTGAACTGACCTTCAAGGAAGGCATAAGACACCAAGGCGCGCCTGGGCCGTGGGGCACGCCCTGGTGGGTTGTGGGCATCATGGGCCCCCTGTTTGCGTTGATTCCACCTCCTAAAAATCACATATATTCCAAAAAATTCTCCGTAAATTTTATCACGTTTGGACTTCGTTTGATATGGATTTTCTGCGAAACAAAAAACATGCAACAAACAGGAACTGGCACTGGGCACTGGATCAATAGGTTAGTCTAATAAATCATATAAAAATTTGCCAAAAGTATGCGAAAGTTGTATTATATTGGCATGAAACAATCAAAAATTAGAAAATATGAAGGGGACGTATCAGCATCCCCAAGCTTAATTCCTACTCGTCCTCGAGTAGGTAAATGATTAAAGAAGATAATTATTGATGTGGAATGCTACCTAGCATAAACTCGATCATATATCTAAGGGATTTTTACATGTGTGTCCATGGTTCCTTAGCTTTACTCATTCATCCCCGCGCTCTTATTTTTTGCTCAATTTTCCCCACTCCCTTGCCATAAACCCTCATAACTGGGCACAACGGACGTTGCCGTCAGGTCAAAGGCTTGACCGTTAACTCTGACTAGTGGGGCCATGCTGGACTCTGTCGTCCGTTCGACCTGACAAGTGGGGCCGCATTGGGTGGTGTAACTGTTCGACCGTTGGGCCGTGGTTTCGTTGGGCCGTCCCTTGCATTAAACGTCTGCGCGCGCCGCCAGGACAGAAGCCTGCTATGCATGCACCCAACGAAGCCTGCCTGCATGCGTCGATCGATCCTGCATGCGCCAATGCCACGATCCCACGATGCGCCAACCGAGCATGCATGCGCCGACCGAGCCTGCATGCGCTGATGCGTCCGCCATGAGCACTGACCGAGCAGCTTTCTTGCACGCCAGCCGCCACGGATGCAGCGACGGTCACTGCCGCTGGTTCCTCTCTTGTAGCTAGGTGGCTACATATTCGTGGCTTGTGTAAAAAAATAGCCACTCCCTTGCTTAGTTGTACTCATTCATCCCTACTAACAAAGCTTTCTGGCTTGCATGCACTAGGTGGTTAATAACAAGGGAACCCTACTAACAAGCCGAGCTCTCTAAGAAAAAAATCAACAAATATGTAGTCCCAATATAGGGCCAACAAGCCCATAGCACGATCACATATCTCAAACTAGGAAAAACTTAATAATAGAATAGATAGAAAACTTAATAATAGAAATTAAGAAAAGGGCCAACAAGCCCATAGCAACTCCAACATAGTTCAATTACAACTTAACATAACATAGACTAAAAAAAGATAGAGGGTTTAGAACCCTAGACGCCACTTTCTCCACCTCGCTCCTCCTACGGGCGCCCTTTTCACTACTCCTCCGGGGCGTTGTCGATGGGGAACGGAAGAGTGTGCATGCGTGTCACGGTGGGGAAGATGTTGTTGTACTCTATTAATCTGTTATGGGAGGTGAAAGCGATGAACTCGGAGCCACACCAAAACACCCGACCGAGGATGTAGAAGGTGTCGAATGTGTTGGTGAAGTGGGCAAGGAGAGAAACCACCACCCGGTTTTGGATGACCTCCTCGACGCGGAACCTCGTTGGAGATCCCCTCGGGAGGTGGTGGTAGCCGGACGCGAGGAAGAACTCGGTGAGGTTCCTTGCGGTCCTCGGCCTTGATATCGCCCACACACATAGTGTGCGATCAACGTACACGCCGGTAGGGTAGAGCCTCTCCGGCACAATGGGTGGGAAGCGGTAGGTTGGTCCGGTGTACTGCATGGCTGAGGGATGTGTAGAAGACGGAGAAGGGGTCGAAGAGCAAGAAGGGAGATGGATGAGGGATGGCAGAGGCAGAGGGTGGTTCAAATAGCCGTAGTGCTATGTGTTATTTGGCCGTGTGAATAATTTGTGGCCATTTTGCATGATAAAAATAAATTGCACAAGTGGCCATTTGGCAGAGGCAGAATAAAAAGAAGCTAATTTCATGCATGGGAATCCATGGTCATATATATTATATGAACAAAAAGAGACAATTTTTGAATAGTTTGTGGCCATTTTGCATGATAAAAATAAATTTGGCCATTAAAAATTGGTCATTTGCTACGCAATGTCAATTGATTTCAAACGATGCAAAAATACAGAGCCAACACGTTCACAAAAAATAGAGCAAATGAAGCAAAAATACAGAGCCAGCACGTTCACAAAAAACAGAGCAAACGATGCAAGAAAATGATGCAATTCGACGGCCCAACCAGAGCTTGGTTTCGTTTTGGGCCTAATAACAACGTTTTTTTCCACGGAGTCAGTGGTGGGCGAGCAGCCGAGCACAACCAATAGGATCGCCACTCGCGGATCACCCCACGATCCAACAATGCGGAGCCGTCCTTGTGATCCAACGGCGCGGAGCCTGCACATAGCCAGCCCACCTAGTTCCTTCTAGAAGGCTAGATCTGAGGGTTGTCGCTTGGCACGAGGGTATGATTAGATGCCTGACGTTGGGAGCTAGGGTTAGGCGAAGCCCCGCGGGGTTTAGAGGTGTTTTGAGCTGGTCAACGGGGTTTCGATGTCTTTGACTGAGCATAACTAATTTTAAAAAAATCAAAAAATATGAAACCTTCACCGTTCGTCGTTTTATAAGACAAACTAACAAGGAAAAAAATACTAAACTTGGTCTATGGTCATTTTCATGAAAAAAACCCTAGCTGGCACGATCAGGTCATATGAGCAACATTAATTGTAAAAAAATAAAAAATATATAAAACCTGTGCACAATGTTGTCTTATGTGACATGTTACCAACCAAAAATCATAAACTTGGTCTATGGTCATTTTCATGAGAAAACCTTCACACATATGAGCTATCATGTACATGATTTCATAGAGTTCAAGGAGAGGATGTGGTGTTACCTTCTGTTTTTGAAAAATTAAAAAAAATCAAAAAAATCACTAAATCTTTATTTTAAAGTGAATAAGAAGGATATGAAGTTAGTTTTCCATTTTTATATTTCAAATGGTTTTTTAATAGTTTTTATATTAAAGCATATGTTTTCAAAATAAAATGTAAAAATAGGAAGATTAATTCAGAAAATAGTGAGACTTTGAATCTACACTATGGAAAGTGAATATGTGTTAATAAAAAACATTTGGCTCATTTAGAGTAGGTTCAAAAAACCTTGATTACAAATGGGCTGTTTACCCTAGCCTGGGAGCTCATTTGGAGCACATTTTCTCAAATTAAAATTTATTTGACCTCCTTTAAATCACTTCGAATTTTGCACACATGATCTCCTACAAAAACATAGATAGTTTGCCAAGGTTTTATTTGTTTTTGCATTTTCTTGAATTTGTACTATCCAGGTTTGCCAAGGTTTACATGATCTCATATGGAGCATGCATTTGATTTCCTACACAACATGTGTGATCATTGCAACACCTAAGATCATAGTTCACAACATGTAAACATAACTAACCATAGATTCAGGACAAACAAATATACAACATGCAAATTTAAGGATAGACAAATATGGATAGCATAACCAGATTAGCATGACCAAATTCAGTTCAACAGGCCATAACAAACGGCATTCAGTTCAACACACCAAAAGTAACCCAACAGTTCAACAAACCAAACTAAAACTAACACAACATCACATCATCGATCACATCACGCCGGAGTCAGGACCTTCGCGAGGGCGGCAGGCTTCCCCCTGATCATGCAGTCCTCCCAGCAAATCGCCACATCCTCAGCATGAGATAGAAGGTGATCGAAGCGGCCATCCCTTGGCTTTGGCCTGGTGGTGTAGCAGGGGCAGTGCCACTTCTTGAACTTGC
The DNA here is from genome assembly GCF_002162155.2 of Triticum dicoccoides. Taxonomy (NCBI): domain Eukaryota; kingdom Viridiplantae; phylum Streptophyta; class Magnoliopsida; order Poales; family Poaceae; genus Triticum; species Triticum dicoccoides. Next base: position 243,679,852 of record NC_041381.1, read on the forward strand.
GGTTGTAGAAGGAACCAACTCCCTTGGCCTTGATCTTCTCCACCTCCTTGGATGTGAAAGACGCGACGTTGCCCTTGTACACATCATCTCCAGAATCATACTGCACTCATGAATGAATTGCATTAGATTCATATACACCATGTCAAAGGAACTAAATGAACAAGGGATATGCTTACCTCATATTTAGAATCGTCACTAACCTCCCCCTCGTACGGGTCGTAGTCGACCAACTTCCTCTCCCCCCCCCAATCATCATCCTCCTGAATACACAATTACATCCATCACTAGTAGCCAATTGAAAATTGGTATGCACACATGACACATTCATCATAGGGCTAATATACTCCCAGTATCAGAAATGTTTTACAAGTGGGGTTTTTTTATATTTCTATGCCCCTTAGCTCTATGCATTCAAAAACCACATCCATGACTAGTATATGAATGTATTAGATTTATACACACATTGATCAAAAACCCCAATATGGCATTCAAATAACACATTGATCATTGGTCATGCACACACATTGAAGAACATAGCTAATATGTCAAATTTATATACTAATGAATCAAAAACCCCAATATGGAAAATTTACACACATTGAATCAAAATTACAACTTCTTAATCAATGGTTTCCATTTGGGCATATGACATTCAAAACCCCAATCTGATTAGCATTCAAAAACATCTAGCATTAAAAACCCCAATCTGTGAACATTAAAACAAATCTAATAAGCATCATAGCATTAAAAACCCTAATTTGTTCACAACATCTAGCATTTTTGCAACGAATTTATTTAAATATAAAACAAATCTAAAAACCCCAATTATTGCAGCACCTAAAATCATAGTTCACAACATAGCATTTTTGCAACAAATTTATCCAACAAACCCTAGTGCAAAAACCCCCGTCCCCCCAACCCATTCCCTACAGAAAACCCCTGCCCATCCGTCAAACCAACTACTCTAACCATCTGAACTACCGTATGAATCACAATCTAACCAATGCAACTAGGGAGCAAATAACTCTACAAGCTAAGCAAGTGCAAATACCTGCTCCTCCACGGTAGGCGGCGCAACAGGAGCATCTGGATTGACTGCGCCGCTCGACGCCTTCACCTTCTGCAGTGATGAGGCGGAGCCCGCCACATCTGCAGCGGTTGTGAGTTTCCCTGCACTGCCGTGTGATACGTCTCCAACGTATCTACTTTTCCAAACACTTTTGCCCTTGTTTTGGACTCTAACTTGAATGATTTGAATGAAACTAACTCGGACTGACGCTATTTTCAGCAGAACTGCCATGATGTTGTTTTATGTGTAGAAAACAAAAGTTCTCGGAATGTCCTGAAAATCCACGGAGGCACTTTTTGGAAAATACAAAAAATACTGGCGAAAGAATCAAGACCAGGGGGCCCACACCCTG
>NC_041381.1:243681827-243699772 GCF_002162155.2 Triticum dicoccoides
CTCGTGGGCCCCCTGAGGCTCCACCGACCTCAACTCCAACTCCATATATTCCATCTCACCGAGAAAAAAATCAGAGAGAAAGTTTCATCGCGTTTTATGATACGGAGCTGCGGCTGAGCCCTAATCTCTCTCGGGAGGGCTGATCTGGAGTCCGTTCGGGGCTCCGGAGAGGGGCATTCGTCACCGTCATCATCATCAACCATCCTCCATCACCAATTTCATGATGCTCACCGCCGTGCGTGAGTAATTCCATCGTAGGCTTGCTGGACGGTGATGGGTTGGATGATATTTACCATGTAATAAAGTTAGTTTTGTTAGGGTTTGATCCCTAATATCCATTATGTTCTGAGATTGATGTTTCTATGACTTTGCTATGCTTAATGCTTGTCACTAGGGCCCGAGTGCCATGATTTCAGATCTGAACCTATTATGTTTTCATGAATATATGTGTGTTCTTGATCCTATCTTGCAAGTCTATAGTCACCAATTATGTGTTATGATCCGACAACCCCGAAGTGATAATAATCAGGATACTTCTCGGTGATGACCGTAGTTAGAGGAGTTCATGTATTCACTATGTGTTAATGCTTTGTTTCGGTTCTCTATTAAAAGGAGGCCTTAATATCCCTTGGTTTCCGCTAGGACCCCGCTGCCATGGGAGGGTAGGACAAAAGATGCCATGCAAGTTCTTTTCCATAAGCACGTATAACTATTTACGGAATACATGCCTACATTACATTGATGAACTAGAGCTAGTTCTGTGTCACCCTATGTTATAGCTATTACATGAGGAATCACATCCGACATAATTATCCATCACTGATCCATTGCCTACGAGCTTTTCACATCTTGTGCTTCGGTTACTTACTTTTCCGTTGCTCTTGTTACAATCACTACAAAACCCAAAAACATTACTTTTCCTACCGTTACCTTTATTATCATACTACTTTGCTACTAAATACTTTGCTGTAGATAGTAAGTTATCCAGGTGTGGTTGAATTGACAACTCAACTGCTAATACTCAGGAATATTCTGTGGCTCCCCTTGTGTCGAATAAATAAATTTGGGTTGAATACTTTGCCCACGAAAGTTGTTGCGATCCCGTACACTTGTGGGTTATCAAGACTAATTTCTGGCGCCGTTGCTGGGGAGCATAGCTCTATTCTCTGAGTCACTTGGGATTTATATCTGTTGATCACTATGGGGAACTTGAGAGACGAAAGAACCAAGATTTTGCTCTCAACTATGAGGGGAGGTAAGGAACTGCCATCTAGCTCTGCACCAGATTCTCCTTCTTTTATTAGTAAACTTGCGACACCTAAACCTGCTACTGCTATGAATTCTGATATGTCGCATGTTATTGATGATGCCACTTCTGCTATGCATGATACTTATGATGAAACTACTTCTATGCGTGATACTACTTTGCCATTAGGTGAATTTCTTGATGAACAACTTGCTAGGGTTAGAGAGAATGAAATTACTGAAGATGCTATTATTGATGATAGTGATGATGAAAGTTCTCCCAATGATTATGAATTGTCTGTTGTTCTTGAGGGTTATGTTATGAATGAAGAAGCTGCTAGAGCTATCTTTGCTTGCAATGATAGATATGATCTTAAGAAATTATTAGCTAAATGGAAGCAGCAGTCTCTTAATGCTATAATGAAACCTGACCCTGCTTTTGATACTTCACCTATCTGTGTTACTGATAAGGATTATGAATTCTCTGTTGATCCTGAGATTATTACTTTAGTTGAATCTGATCCTTTTTATTGCCTTGAATCTGAAACTGTTGTGGCACATCTTACCAAGTTGAATGATATAGCCGCCCTGTTTACTCATGATGATAAATCTTTATATCCTTAAGATATTTCCGTTCTCATTAAAGGGTGATGCTAAGACTTGGTATAATTCTCTTGCTCCTGGTTGTGTGCGTAGTCCCCAGGATATGATTTATTACTTCTCTGCTAAATATTTCCCTGCTCATAAGAAACAAGCTGCCTTGCGGGAAATATATAATTTTGTGCAAATCAAAGAAGAGAGTCTCCCACAAGCTTGGGGGAGGCTTCTCCGATTACTTAATGCTTTGCCTGATCATCCTCTCAAGAAAAATGAAATACTTGATATCTTTTATAATGGACTAACCGATGCTTCCAAGGACTACATGGATAGTTGTGCTGGTTGTGTTTTTCGGGAAAGAACAGTCGACAAAGCTGAATTACTATTGAATAATATGTTGACTAATGAAAATAATTGGACTCTTCCTGAGCCAATTCCTGAGGCAATCCCTGAACCAATTGAGCCAACTCCTGAGCCTATTCCTAAACCCACTCCGAAGAAGAGAGGTGTTTTATTTCTCAGTCCTGAAGATATGCAAGAGGCAAAGAAATCAATGAAAGAAAAAGGTATTAAAGCTGAAGATGTTAAGAACTTACCACCTATTGAAGAAATACATGGTCTTAATATACCACCTATTGAAGAACCACATTGTCTTGATAACCCGACACAGGTAGTAAAGGTAAATTCTCTCTATAGATATGATAAAGTTGAAATCCCCTCTACTAAATGTCATAGCCCATGCTTAGATGAATTTGATGCCTTTATGGCTAGAGAAGAAAGTTTTAATGCTTATGTTGGTAGAGAGTTAAAGAATAATGCTTTCGAGATAGGACGCGTGAGCGATAATATGGCTAGAGTTAAAGGTGAACTCAAACTCATTGGCAAATATGCTTCTATGGTTGCTACTCAAGCTGAGCAAGTACTTAAAGCTCAAAATGATTTGCTTGATGAATTAAATAATAAAAATGGCTTTGTTGTTAGAGTGGCTACTAGAACTGGTAGAATGACTCAGGAACCTTTGTATCCTGAAGGCCACCCTAAGTGAATCGAGAAAGATTCTCAGAGAAATAATTTAGAGGCACCTAGTTCTTCTAAAAAGAAGAAAAAGAAAAACGATAGAACTTTGCATGCTTCTAGTGAACCTACTGTAGACACACCTGAGAATCCCAATGATATTTCTATTTCTGATCTATTTCTGATGCTGAAACACAATCACGTGATGAACATGAACCTAGTGATAATGTTAATGATAATGTCCATGTTGATGCTCAACCTAGCAAAAACAATGATGTGGAGATTGAACCTGCTGTTGATCTTGATAACCCACAATCAAAGAATCAACGTTATGATAAGAGAGATTTTGTTCCCAGGAAGCATGGTAGAGAAAGAGAACCATGGGTTCAGAAATCCATGCCCTTTCCTCCTAAACCATCCAAGACAAAGGATGATGAGGATTTTGAGCGCTTTGCTGAAATGATTAGACCTATTTTCTTACGTATGCGCTTAACTGATATGCTCAAAGTAAATCCTTATGCTAAGTATATGAAGGATATCATTACAAATAAAAGAAAGATACCGGAAGCTAAAATTTCCACCATGCATGCTAATTACACTTTTAAGGGTTGAATACCAAAGAAACTTGGAGATCCGGGTGTACCAACTATACCATGCTCCATTAAAAGAAATAATGTTAGAACTTCTATATGTGATCTTGGAGCTGGTGTTAGTGTTATGCCTCTCTCTTTATATCATAGATTTGAATTGAAAAAGTTGACACCTACTAAAATATCTTTGCAAATGGCTGATAAATCAACCGCTATACCTGTCGGTATTTGTGAGGATGTGCCTGTTGTGGTTGCAAATGTCACTATCTTAACGGACTTTGCTATTCTTGATATTCCCGAGGACGATAGTATGTCGATTATCCTTGGTAGACCCTTTTTGAATACAGCAGGGGTTGTTACTGATTGCAACAAAGGCAATGTCACATTTCACGTTAATGGTAATGAGCATACGGTACACTTTCCGAGGAAACAATCTCAAGTTCATAGTATCAATTCTATTGGAAAAGTTCCAACTATTATTATTGGAGGTTTTGAATTTCCTCTCCCTACTGTCAAGAAAAAGTATGATATTCTTATTGTTGGGGATGTTCATATCCCCGTTCAGGTAACTTAGTGTTATTCGAAATTTCTCTGGTTCTGTGTTATTCGGAATGAGTTTGTTAACAAGACTTGATCAACCCTGTTAGTGGAGTCATTTTGATGATCACGAGATGGATGAAATTAGAAGGCACAACCTTCTGTACCCTCTTTTTACTTTTTGTTATTTAGAATAAATAAAGCAAAAATAGTATTATCTGTCTGTTTTCTGAATTATCCGTGCAATAAAAAATATCCTGAAAATAAAAGTGCTGCACATGCCCTGCAAATTTAGTACGATTTTATGGAATATTTGAGGATTTTAGGCACTGAAATCACTTCAGGAGGGGCAAGCACCAGGCCACGAGAGTGGAGGGCGCGCCCACTTACCCTGGGCGCGTCCCCCTGTCTCGTGGGCCCCTGGTGGCCCCCCTCCACTTATGCCAGCACCCACACACTCAATCTTCTTCCAAAAAAATCCCCATCCAGCTCAAGCACGAGTTCTAGCTCATTTTGCTGCGATTTTCGATCTCCTTGCTCAAAGCTCCCTTCACAAAACTGCTTTTGGAGATTGTTGCTTGGTATGTGACTCCTCCATTGGTCCAATTAGTTTTTGTTCTAGTGCTTTATTCATTGCAAATTTTTGCTGCATAGGTGACCATGTTCTTGATCTTGCATGTTAAATTTATGAGGTCCCAAGCAATTCTAATGCATGATATAGGCTCTAGGCACTTGTAGGAGTAGTTGCTACCAATCTTGTTTAGTTTCATTCACTTTTATTTTCAAGTTACTAAAATTTCAGAAATTTTTCAGAAAAATAATTATGTCTAGGAGATTGTACCAAGGCGGTTCTTCAGTAAAGAAAGGACCCAGGATTGCTATACGCGAGCAAGATGTTGAATTACTGAGGGACGTAGATATACGGGCTTGTGAGTGGCCATCCGATGATTTTATGGTCGAAGCAGGCTTTAAGGAGGAATTTGACTCGTATGTGCATAATGCTGAGCTGGAGGACTTCTTACAAGATAAGTGTCCTCAGTACTACCAATTGACTGATTCCTTTGTGTGGAGGTTTAAATATAATTGTATGCGTAATTCTCCTATTGTCCTATTTGATATTTATGATACATCTTATACCATGGACTTAGAGGATTTTACAACTGCTTGCAAACTTTCACAGTGGGGTAATATTAATGATCCTCACAAATCTGAATTTAGAGATTTCCTTGCTAGTATTACTGTGGGAGAATCCAGGGACATAGCACAAGCTACCATAGGGAGCTTTCATTTTCCTGCTATACATTATTTTGCTCTCTTCATTGGTATAAGCATTAACGGTAAAGACGAAGCATGTCATATGTGTGTCCCTGATCTTTGTGTCCTCAAGAGTGTTGTGTTAGGTTATAAAGGTTATAACTTGGGGAGTAATAGTTGCATGTAGGTTGCAGAACAATGGTAGAGCTGGAGATTTATTTGGAGGAATTTATGCAACCCATGTGGCTAATTATCTTGGTATAGCCCCACGGGAGGGGGATATGATGTTACCTCCTGCTTATTTAGATCATGATGCTAAACCATCATTTTCTTAGGAGGAATGAACAATTCCTCCATTATTGACTAATCTATGATAGACGCAACGTCTTCCATGTTCCTCTTCCTGCTCCTCTCCTTTTTGATTATCAGGCAAAAGGAAGATATGTTGTTACCAGGGAGGAAGCAGCTGAACACGAAGGGAGAGCGGAGGCAGCTCGCCAACATGTCGTAGCTCAGGAGGCAGTTGCTGCTGCATCTCAGTGTCGGCGTTCTAGGAACGGGGGTCCTCAGACTTGCCTGTCTGCGGCCTGTGGTGTGGCTCAAGTGGGGGCCCAATGCAGCCTAGCTTCATCAGCTGAAGCTCAAGACCCTCACGAGGGGCCAAGCCTCGTGGGGTGTATGACAGGAAGCTTCCTCATGCGCAGCCTCCTCAGGTAGGCTCGCGAGGAGGCGGAGAGATCAAGGCAGGGCACCTCCCGAGGGGCCCGTGATGCAAGCCATGACGATCGAGGACCAGGCACCGGCCTGCAGTGTCCTTGTTTCCCTTTCGGTGCAAAGGAGGCAAGCACAGGCCAAGGCATCAGGCAAAGGTTACCGTTTCGGTGCAACAAGACCAAGACCAGCAAAACGGCAGAATGGAGGTCATCGTGGAGCCTATGGCGGCGTCACCGTCAGAGCCTTTGGCAACCGAAGACCAACTTTAGTCAGGATAAGTGTACCAGATGTTCCCCTTCAAAATGGCCAATTGTTGGCGCCCTTCTCGCTCATTATTTGGGAAGAGGCCTAGGGCCTCCGCCTATAAATAGGACTAGCCACCGCAAGGTAGGAGGGAGATCATCTGGAGATCAACCAGAGAGAGAGGGAGAGAAGCGACTGAACTCACCCAAGCAGTTCATCACACCAGCTCAAGAACAGCCCCTCGCGAGGCTGTTCTTCCTTTGTACTGTTCATCATCAGCCCCTGAGGCAATCCATCACACCACACACTGGAGTAGGGTATTACACCACAATGGTGGCCTGAACCAGCATAAATCTCGTGTCCCTTGTGTGTTCATCTTTCTTGCTTAGATCTTTGCGAGACTTCGAGATGTGAGCTGGTAGGGGAGAGCTCTTCATGCGCACCCCAGTGTTCGAACCTCAAGGGTCTGCTAGAACCCGGAATCTGACATTTGGCGTGCCAGGTAGGGGTGCGCCGGAATCTTTCTTCCACTGCTCGTGTCTGATCTTCCGCCGTGACCATTGCTGACGCTCGCCGAGCCCGCGCCGAGCATCGGGCTGCTCTCGCCACCCGCGTCGCCCAGACGGCGCCCGTCGGTGGACGCCCCTATCATTCTCCGTCGCTTGCCGCCAACGCCGCCATTGGCCCGGCGGGGAACGAGCAGCGGGCCACGTCCCTACATCCTTTGGTGCGGCGCGATGGCCGCACCGCCACCCCGTCGCTGACTCCAGCCGGTTCATCGTCCCACGCCCGCCGCGCCCCCACTACCGCCCCGTCGACAACCTCTACGAGGATTGGCTCGCCCACATCACCGAGCTCGTTAGTGCCGCAGGGGGCTCTACCATGCCGTCCCTCTCGCTGCCTCGCCCTCCATCCTACGCAGGAGGCGAGGAGCAGGAGGTGCCTCCTCCACCTCCTCCCCAAGAAGGCGCCCTGGCTCCAAGGCACGCGGCCCCAGGTCAAGACCCGCCGTGTGCCCGGCGCCTGCGCGACAAGAAAGGAGCTTCCAAGAGATCCCTCGCCCCCAAGAAGGTGCTCGCGTGCTCCCTGCACCGGTGCATCATGACCGCATCCCTGCACATCCGCGTCAAGACCCAGCATTGCTCCAGGCAGCGGCACGCGAGAATCCCCAGGAGCTAGCCCCACCTCAGCAGAGAGCTCCGGTGGCCACTGCAGGCTGCCGTGCTTTCACCTCCGAGCTGCGTAGCATCACGTGGCCCGGCAAGTTCAAGCCAGACCTGCCTCCGCGCTACGACAGCACTGCGGATCTCGCGGAGTTCCTCCAGCTCTACGAGTTGGGCATCGAGGCCGCCAACGGGGACGAGAAGGTCATGGCGAATTGGTTTCCCATGGCACTTAAGGACGGCGCCCACACCTGGCTCCTAAACCTGGCCCCAGGCACGATCTCCTCCTGGGACGAGATGCGCACCCGCTTCATCGCCAACTTCCAAGGCACCCGCGACCGGCCCCCGGCTATGAGCGACCTGTGCCGCCTCAAGCAACAGCCGGGAGAGGCCCTGCAGAAGTACATCTAGTGCTTCAACAACGCCCGCCTCAAGATTCCCAAGGTGATTGAGGAGGCCATCATTTCAACCTTCTCCGACGGCGTGCATGACATCAAGATGAAAGAGGAGCTAGCAATCCATGAAGACCTATGCACATCGCTGGAGCTGTTCAACCTGGCTACCAAGTGCGCCAGGGCTGGGGAAGGGTGCATCTCCCTTCTCGAGCTCCCGGCTGCCGACCTAGAAGAGAAGAAGCCCAAGGTCAAGGACGTGAAGCGCAAGGGGGCTGCTGTGCTCGCGGCAGAGCCAAACACCAAGCGAGGAAGGGATCAGCCTGAGTCATCTAAGGGCAGCCGGTACTGCGTGTACCATGACCTCCACACACACAACACCAATGAATGTCAGGAGCTCAGGGCCGTGCGAGATGGACGTATCGGCCGACGCCCCGACTGCAACGACCGGGGCTATGGCCGAGGAGGAGGAAGAGGTGGAGGACGATGGGAAGACCGTCGCCCTCGCCAAGGGTGGCGTGACCGGCCTCGCGAGGACCACTGGCAGGACCAGCCTCGGGAGGGAGGTTGGAGGGATTAGCCTCGTGAGGACCGCCCTCAAGGCAATGCAGGCCTCCCTCCTCTGCCACCACCGCAAAGGAGGAATGAGGACCATCACCAGGACGAGGGGGCTGGGGGCTTCCAGGAGCCGCGCGCAATCACCTGCATCCTGGGCGGCGCTCAGGCCCCAGCCTCTCAGTGCATATCCAAGCAGTTTGCTTGCGAGGTGAATGCAGTCCTCCCCAAGCTTGAGGCCACGCGCCCACTCAGGTGGTCTGCGTGCGATATCACATTCAGCTCAGCGGATCAGCTCAACTATGCGGCAACGGCTGGGGTCCTCCCGATGCTTTGTTCCCCAGTCATCAGCAATGTGCAAGTCGCCAGGACCCTCATCGACGGCAGGGCTGGCCTCAATGTCCTGTCCGTCGAGACGTTCAACAATTTCCAAGTTCCATACGATCAGCTTCAGCCAACCAAGCCTTTCTCAGGAGTCATTGATGGTTCCACTATTCCAATAGGGCAAGTTCATCTTCTCGTCACCACACCAAGCTCATTGACTTCGATGTCGCTCGCATCCGCTTGCCATACAATGCCATCCTCGGGTACCCAGCTTTGGCCAAGTTCATGGCAGTGACTCACCATGGCTACAATGTCCTCAAGATGCCAGGAAGCGGTGGAATAATCACAGTGCCTTGCGAGGAAAGGGATGTAGTGTGTTCTCTTGAGCGCGCCTTCCAGGCCGCGGCAATCGAAGACCCAGATCACAGGAGCGGGAGGCTCCCTGAGGCAGTTCCTAAGAAGATGAAGGCTTCACCTGGCCCAAACACTCACGAGGTAGGCCCCTCCGGAGGCGTTGCGTCAGGATCCGTGCCCGTCCAACGGGCGCCACCCTCTGTCGCATAGGAAGGAGCGCCCGACGCCTTCCTCTGGCAGGGCTCGGGGGCTCTCTCCTGGAGGGCCACCGACCTCGCCAAGGTCACGAGGGAGGCGCTCGGGCAACACTTGAAGGCGTGCTTCAAGGCACGTTTCCCTCAGGAAGGTATAAGGTAAGGAATGCAAAACCCCTAGGAGTTCATCGCGAGGAACATTCAGGAGCTACAGGAGTCAAGAGTCATGCGTGGTAGTCGCCGCCTACCCGCGTAGCCCCACATCCCGGCGAGGATGGTGGGCTGCGTGTCTGCATCGACGTACCGGGGCTCATCCGAGCCGCGTCTCAGGAGCGCCTCTGGCCTTCATGCGTGGGGTGCTGTGAGGGTCCGCCTCACAGCTACGTTTGCATGCCCTTCGGCCTGCCGAATGCGGCTGCTGCCCACCAGCGCCTGATGAGGAGCATCCTGGAAGCTCAGGTGGCCAGGCACCACGCGTTCCTGGAGGAGATGGAGATGGGCCTTGAGGAGTCACCCGGACCATCAGAGCCTCCCGAGGCTCAGGGCTCTGAGGGCTCGTGAGGGTTGGCTGCTTCACCGCGCGTTGACAGCTACTCCGACGCTTGCTCTGCAATGGTATCAGGTGACATCTTTTCAAGTTTTCTCTTCAGCTGGGAGCGCTCGCATGGCCGCATCATTCCTAGGTCGCGTGGGTCCGTCCCTGCGGCATGTACCCGTTTTGCTTATGTTTTTCGTCTGCTTTGTTGGGGGCGCCCCTCGGGCTGCATTATCCCCTGGCTGCTCGGGCCAGACCCAGTGGCGTTTACTTCCATGCATCTATCTAAATGGCTTAGCTCCTTCATGCTTAACCTGCTCGACCTAACCGCCTCCTCGATGGACATCTACCTTTAGAGCCACTCGCTCTGGCACAGCACTTGCGCATGGGCCCGTCCCTACAACACCGAAAAATCTGAGCAGCCGAGCTCTGGCCGCGGCAGCCCCGCGAGGCGCCACCTCACCAGGCTTGTCGGGGGGATGAACCCTAGGCAGGCAACGGAACCCGGATCTTTTTCAAAAACAGCGGGGCCCGCATCGCCCCGCAAACCGGCGTCCGCCAGGCCGGGTCGCTCAACCCGGCAAGGCGCGCAACCCGGCCAAGACCCTCGACTCGGCAAGGTACGTCGACCCGGCCGCAGCGGCTGGCGCAAGGCAACCCAACCCGGCGCAACCTTGGCTTCCCCAGTAAGCCAACCCACTCATGGCGTCCACGGCAACCCAGCCACAGGTCAGCTCCCGTCCCATCCAGGCCGTACGATGGGACGAGACCTCAATCACTGATGACCAAGACTACAGTGCCCCTGCCCATACCCATGGTCAGCCAGAGCGTGGCACAGTGCCCCTTACCTACCCGCTGACCAGGGCTGGCACGGCAACAGTGTTCCCGCCCTCACCGCTGACGACAGCAAGCGGCGGCCTAATGGAGAACACAGTGCGCGGCTCAACTCGGCCATGCCAAGACGATCGGCCTGACGGCGCACAGTCCCCCCTAGGCACGCAGGGCCCGCACCTAGGGGAACCCGGCGAACCACAAGCCCCCAAGCGGGATCCAGCCCAGTACCTCAGACACTGACAATACGGACCCACCGACTCGGCATATTACCATTGTAACCCTGGGTGGATTGATCTACAAAACCCCCCAGGAGTCCACGCCTACAGAGGCAATTCGAGATATTCAACAGAGACATACGAGACACACAACATGCAAAGCCACACAAGATAGAACAAGCAAGATAGGACTATCCACTACATAGCAACACCAAGGAGAAGGAGCAGCCGGAGCCTTGGCCAGCCTACTTCCTCCTCCAAACAGCTCCAGGAGCGACATTGTACTATCCACCATCCATCTAAACTCGACAGGACTAGGGTTGTTATCTCTCTGGAGAGCCCCGAACATGGATATGTCCGGCGTCCCGCACCCGCGCATATCATCCTCGCCTTCGAAGCCCACCAGCGCCCTCGAGCCTCCTCCTCTCTTTAGCCATCCCTTGGCATCTCCCGTGGGCCACCACGACAGTTGGCGCCCACCGTGGGGAAGTTCGAGGAGCTGGCCGGAAGCATGCTTTGGATGGGGCCCCTCCCGTACTCCGACGAGTCCGTGGCTCTAGCAGATGACGTCATCAGCGTGCTTGCCGGCTCCTTCACCCCGCTGCGCATCTCCGACCCGCTCGCGGCCGACGAGTACCCTAGCGGGGTGCTCAGCTACTCCGACTCCCCGCTTTCTCTCAGCGGCGGATTCACTGCCGGGGCGATGGACGCCCATGTAGAGGTCTTCGTCACCGAGGATGGCGCCTCTTCCTCGTCGAGCAAGGCGAGAAGAGCCGCCGAAGCCGCAGCTGCCACGGCACGGACATAGCCGTCTAACCCGCTGCACGCCGTGATGCCGAGCCTCCGCATCCCCACTGGCACCGACGTCGATGCCACCAACATTGCTGAAGCCCGAACCCAACTCGAGGACAGGCGCCAGCAAATGCTGGACCTGTCCGAGATGCTGGCCGCCACCAGACGCCGCCTAGAAGCTGCTCAGATGGAGCACGATGCCACCCACGGCTGAGCCGAGCCTGGCCGCCGATACTCGCACCCGGGGAGGAGCGATCGGCCGGGCCTTCGGCGCCGGCCGGACCGTCTATGAGACCCCAGTCAAGAACATGCGCGCTGCAGAGGCAGCCACGGTCGGCCTCGACCAACTCGCGGGCGAGGAGCTCAAGGAGCGCATCGGGCGGATGCGCGAGCTCATCCGCGCCGCCAACACCTAGCAGGATCGCCTCAACCAGCTCGCCAAGCCGGCGGGGTCCGGCTCCGCCCGCCTTGGCGGACCTGGCGAACTCCTGCACACGGCCTCTTTGCCGCCCGGCGACGCGCACTCCGGCCTAGGCCGGACCCGGCGCAACCCGGCCGGCACCGCCGCCGATGCTATGGGCAATGAGCCCGCCCTAGAGACCCAACACGAAGCCGGCCAACCTGGCCGGCGTCCGGCTCCAGCCGACCCGGCCCCTCAGGGCTTGGCCGCCCGTCGACTCGGCCCGCGGGCCATCAACGACGCCGACGCGCGCCACCACCTCTATCAGCTCGTTCGCTCCATGGAGGTGGAGGAGAGCGACACTATCGGGCCAACGTGTTTCGACCCACGCATCCGGGAGGAGCCCTTCCCCCAAACGGTTCGTGCTTCCCCGCGACACCCCCAAGTACAATGGGACCGTGAAGCCAGAAGACTGGCTCACCGACTACACCACGCCCATTGGCAACACCGGTGCCAATCGTCGTCTCGCCGTGCGAAACGCACCGCTCATGCTCCAAGGATCGGCTCACACATGGTTGAACAGCGTGCCGATGGGCAGCATCAACGCATGGGTCGATTTCCAGGAAGCATTTGTCCGCAACTTCACGGGGACGTACAAGCGACCCGGTCGCCCCAGCCAGCTCGCCATGTGCGTGCAGGGGCCGACGGAGACTGGCCGCGAGTACCTTGCATGCTGGACCGAGCTCCGGAACAGCTCTGAGGGCATCCATGAAGTCCAGGTGATCCAATACTTCGTCAGCGGGTGCCGAGACGGCACCCTCCTCAAGCACAAGCTTCTACGCTCCGAGCCAGCCACCATGGCCACACTCATGGTGACGGCGGACAAGTACGCCAACGCCGACTCCGCCATGAAGATCCAGGTGGTGCTGGACGAGGCTGGCAAGGCGAAGCCGGTCCCTACATAGAAGCCGGCCGGCGAAGGCAGCCGGCAGCAGCACCACCAGAACAACAAGCGCAAGGCCGAGCAGCCGGCGCAACGTCACGACAACCGGCTCATCGCGGCCGCCGAGCCCGCGGCGGACCCGGTAGTGAAGCGCCGGCAGACCGGCAAGATGGCATGGCAACCTGACTTGTGCTTTGAAGAGATGCTCGTCGCCCCATGAAAGCACCAGAGCGGCGCAAGACCCTCCACGCACACGCTTCGACAGTGCGCCATCACCAAGCGCATCGTGAGGGGCGACATCCCGCCTCCTTCGGCTCCAGCTCCGGCTTCGGGCGCGGGACAGCCGTCTCTGCCTCCATCGCCGCCCCCTGCTGGCGGCGCGATGCGGAACGACGCCTACCGGACCAGAACGCGGCCTACATCGTCTTCACCAGCCTCGGCGATGACAAGCGCAGTGAGCGCCTCCTCCGGCAGGAGGTGAACACTGTCATCCCAGCCAAGACGGATTTCATGCATTGGTAGGAGTGCCCGATCACCTGGACTCGGGAGGATCACCCGGCAGTCATGCCGAGTCCGGGTGGATATGCCGTCGTCCTCAACCCTACCATCATCGCACGGCGCACCTGCAAGTTCTCCCGAGTCCTCATCAACGGCGGCAGCAGCATCAATATCCTCTACCGCGACACGATAACCAAGCTCCTCCTCAAGGCCGAGGACCTGGAGCCGACCCGGACCGTCTTCCACAGCATCGTACCCAACCTCTCCTGTTCACCCATTGGCCGGGTACGGCTCGACGTCCTGTTCGGCGACAGTAGCTACTTCCGATGCGAACCGATCTGGTTCGAGGTGGTGGACCTGTCCAGCGCGTATCATGCACTGCTGGGCCGGGCCGCACTCGCCAAATTCATGGCGGTTCCCCACTACGCATACCTGAAGATGAAGATGCCGGGTCCCAAGGCCCTCATTACCATCACCGGCGACTACCGCAAGTCTCTGGAGTGCGCCCGAGATGGCTCCAAGCAGGCCGAGTCATTGGTCATTGCCGAGGAGCGGCGCCAGCTCGACCGGATCATCGTCCTGGCCGGCGAGGCCTCCGACGCGTCGATCCCAACCCTTGCCCCCGCTGATGAGGCCGCCTTCAAGCCCTCCAAGGAAACCAAGAAAGTAAAGCTGAACCCGGAAGACCCCAGCTGCAGCAAGTACGTTGTCATAGGCGCCTGCCTCGACAGCAAATAGGAAGGCGAGCTCATCGAGTTCCTCCGTGAGAATCGGGATATCTTCGCATGGACCCCCAAAGACATGCCGGGTATCCCGAGGAAGTACGCCGAGCACAAACTCCACGTCCGCAAGGATGCCAAGCCTGTCCGTCAACCCCTCCGTCGATTTTTTGAAGAGAAGAGAAGAACCATTGGTGAAGAGGTCACCAAGCTCTTGGCGGCAGGCTTCATAATGGAAGTGTTTCACCCCGACTTGCTGGCCAACCCGGTCCTCGTCCTAAAGAAGAACAAGACCTGGCGCATGTGTATCGACTACACCAGCCTCAACAAGGCCCGTCCCAAGGATCCGTTCGCCCTCCCGTGGATCGACCAAGTCATCGACTCGACCACCGGGTGCGAGCTACTGTCCTTCCTGGACGCCTACTTCGGCTATCACCGGATCAAGCTGGACCTGGCCGATGCCCTGAAGACGTCCTTCATCACGCCCTTCGGAGCATACTACTACATCACCATGTCGTTCGGGTTGAAGAATGCCGGTGCCACCTTCCAACGCTGCATGCAGAAGTGCCTGCTACCGCAACTCGGCAAGAACATCCACGTGTACATGGACGATATCGTGGTGAAGACCAAGCAGCACCTCACGCTCCTCGACGATCTGAAGAAAATATTCGCCAACCTCCGTGAATACAAGGTCAAGCTCAACCCAGAAAAGTGCGTCTTTGGCGTCCCAACCGGAAAGCTACTCGGTGTCCTCGTCTTGGAACGCGGCATCGAGGCAAACCCGAAGAAGATCAAGGACATCGAGCGCGTGCACAAGCCAACCTGGCTGCGCGATGTCCAGAAGTTCACAGGCTGCCTAGCCTCGGTCAGTCGGTTTCTAAGCCGGCTGGACGAGAAGGCATTGCCCCTGTTCCAGCTAATGAAGAAAACAAGCCCGTTTGAGTGGAACGACAAGGCAGACGAAGCTTTCCAAGACCTCAAGGGCATGCTCTCCACCGCACCCGTCCTGGCCGCACCGACCGACAAGGAGCTGTTGTTTCTCTACATAGCCGCGACCTCGCGGGCGGTTAGCACGGTGCTGGTGGTCGAGCGACCGAAGAAGGGCAAGATCCAGGTTGTCCAGCATCCGGTCTACTACCTGAGCGAAGTGCTCTCCACCTCCAAGCAGAACTACCCGCACTACCAGAAGATGTGTTACGGCGTGTACCTCACCGCCAAGAAGCTGAAGCAGTACTTTCAAGAACATGTCGTCACCGTCGTCAGCATGACGCTTATCGGAGAAATCATCGCGTGCCGGGACGCCTCCGGCCAGGTCGCCAAGTGGGCGATCCAGCTAGCCGGCCACACCATCCTCTATGAGCCCCACACCACGATCAAGTCTCAGCCCCTGGCCGATTTCCTCATCGACTGGACCGAGACCCAGTACCTGCCGCCGCCTCCCGACTTGACGCATTGGCGCATGCACTTCGACGGGTCCAAGATGTGACTCGGCTTAGGGGCGGGCATCGCACTATCATCTCCGAAGGGTGACCGACTCCGCTACGCACTCCAGATCCACTTCGCCGCCTCCAACAATGTCGCCGAATATGAAGCCCTTGTGCACGGCATCCGGGTTGCCAAGGAACTCGGCATCCAGCGCATCCTGTCCTACGGCGACTCAGACTTGGTGGTACAGCAGTGCTCCGGCGAGTGGGACGCCCGCGACTCTAACATGGCAAGCTACCGCTTTCTCATCCAGAAGCTGTCCGGATCCTTCAATGGCTGCGAGTTCCTCCATCTCCCGCACATGGAGAACGAGGCAGCCGACATGCTCGCCAAGATCGCGTCGTCACGTCAAGCCATCCCGTCCGGCGTCTCCCACGAGCACCTGCGCAAGCCGTCCGTCAAGCCGTCACCGGACTTCGAGTCCATCCACGTCCCAAAAGACCCGGCCGCACTGCAAGCCGGCCCGGGGACCGCTCAACCCAGCCTGGGGACTGCTGAACCCGACCTTGGGGCCGCTCAGCCCAACCCGGCCACCATCACCCCGGACCCGGCCGTCGCCGTCACCAACCCGGGGGCTGCTCAACCAGGCCCAGGAGCCGCTGACTCGGAACCCACCCAGGTGGCCGTCTTCACCGCTATCACGGCCCCATCTTGGGCCTTGCCGATATCAGAATGGCTGGAGAACGGGGTTCTCCCCATGGATGAGACCGAGGCTCAGCAAGTTCAGTGCCGGGCGTCTGCCTACAGCATCATCAACAATGAGCTCTTAAAGCGCAGCTCTACCGGCGTGTTCCAGTGCTGCGTCGAGCAGGACCGCGGCATCGACATCCTCCTCGACATTCACCAGGGCGAGTGCGGGCACCACGCTGCATCTCGATCCCTCGTGGCCAAGGCGTTCCACCACGGCTTCTACTCGCCAACGGCCCTCGAAGATGCCGAGTCACTCGTCCTCAAGTGCGAAGAACGCCAGCGCTTCGGCAAACGCAACCACCAGCCGACGTCAGCACTCCGCACCATCCCGATCGCCAGGCCCTTCGCGGTCTGGGGACTCGACATGGTGGAACCCTTCAAAACTGCTCGAGGCGGCATCACGCACTTGCTGGTGGCAGTGGACAAGTTCACTAAATGGATCGAGGCAAGACCAATCAAGAAACTGGACAGGCCAACAGCCGTCCGGTTCATGAAGGACATAGCGGTGCGCTACGGCATGCCGAACAGCATTATCACGGACAACGGCACCAACTTCACCAAGGGTGCGCTCCAGCAATACTGCCCCGTCTCCAGCATCCGCCTCGACCTGGCCTCCGTGGCACATCCGCAGTCCAACGGGCAGGTCGAGCGGGCCAACCGACTCATCTTGTCTGGCATCAAGCTATGACTCGTCGAGCCACTTGTCTGCTCACCCAGCAGTTGGCTCGACAAGTTGCCCGCGGTTCTCTGGAGTCTCGCACGACACCAAACCGGTCGACTGGGTTCACCCCGTTCTTCCTCGTCTATGGATCTGAAGCCATCATCCCAACCGATGTCGAGTTCGACTCACCACGCGTCACGATGTACACCGAAGCAGAAGAGGCGCGCAAAGACGGCGTCGACCTGCTCGAAGAGGCACGCCTTCTGGCACTTAGCCGCTCGGCTATCTACCAGCAAGGCCTGAGGCACTACCACAGCAAGAAGATCAAGCCTCTAGCATTCCGCGAAGGCAACCTCGTCCTTCGACTCTTCCAAGAGTAGGCAGGCCAGCACAAGCTGTCCTCTCCATGGGAAGGCCCGTTCATCGTGAGCAGGGCTTTGCGCGATCGCAATGCCTACTACCTCATCGACGCACGCAAATCGAAGAAGGGCAAGAGGGACACCGCCGGCGAAGAAATGACCCGGCCGTGGAACGCGGAACACCTTCGTCCGTTTTACAGTTAGCCGAACGAGTGTATATATCAATGCCTTTCGTAAGCATATGAAACTATGGGGTCCCCGAACGGGACTCGGGGACTGCCTTTTGCTGACCAATTTATTGTGTCCATATTTCACACCACCTTACTACCGAACCCGGCCGCCGGCTCGACAAGCTCGACCCAGGGGCTCAAGGGCTGGCCGGCTTGATCACCACCCCGCCGCTTCACTTAGTGATTCCTGATAAGTTAGGATGCCGCGGCCCCCCACTTCACCCTAAAACCGCAGATCCCGCTTTGGCTGACGGCGGGCAAGCACAACAGGCTAAAGCTCCCCTATGATTCATACACTAAGTTAAAGCCGCCGGGTCGACCAACCTGGCCCGAAGCTCGTCAACTAAGTTAGCCGCACGACCGGCTGCTCACCAACCGGCCAAGTTGGATTGCCGCCAGCCAGCCCAG
>NC_041381.1:243700103-243747033 GCF_002162155.2 Triticum dicoccoides
AATAAGTTCGAAAAAAGTAGAAGGCAAAAAGCAAATAAACACTCACAACATTTACACATAAATGTTTTAAGCAAAGGCCCACGGCCCGAGTTCATTACACCCTGAAAACCCCCAGCAGGTGGGTGGATCTGCTACTTAACAGAATTTTCTACAAAAGATTCTCAGGCATTCCCAGCGATGCGTCACGACGTCGACGGCTCCCCCCGGCCGGCCTCTGGGTCCAGTGAAGCACCGGTGTCCTCTTTGGCTTCCGCGACGCCGTAGACGCCCGTCTCCTCCAAGCTGCCCTCCGGGTCGCAAAGAAGCAAGCCGTAGTCATCGCCGTCCACGACCGTGATGTCTTCCGTCTGTTCTGGATGGAACTCATCTTGGAAGGCGAACTCGGCGATATAGCTAGCCCGGGAGGCGATCTAGCCGGCCTGGTCCTGCAGCAACTGCTCCGAGCCAGTGCGCTGACCCATCAGCGCGTCCAGCTGAAGATCCGGATGCCAAGACAGTGTGATCCGGAGCGCCATCTCAGCACCGGCCCGGGCGGCGGAAATGCGCTAGTCGCTAAGGCGATCCGGGCCCATCTCCAACCAGCGCGCCAGACGCGAGAAGCTGCGTGGATGGATGGAATCCGGCCACAAGGCCGCCGTCATCGCGGTACCGGCTCGGGACAGCCGCTCCATCTGCGTCCCCAAGGCCCACAGCCGGGCCTCAGCAATGGCAATGATCTCCGGGAAGGTCCAGGCCGTCAGTGGATCCGTCCCGGACCCAACAACGCCGGTCGGGTCGCGCTGAGCGGACGGATTCCTTCGCCAGCCGCTGCATCTCCGGAAAGGCCCCTGTAGACAAAGATGAAGCAAGTTAGAAGAGCAACAAAGAAGAAAGGGTCGGGTCCCAACCCGGCAAACAACGAAGAAGCAGCACATACTGGAGAAAGACTCTTCCAGGTGCTGCGCCTCGAGCAACGTACCACGTCGCTCCCACTCCAAGACATGGTCCTGCTCCCCGAGCGCCTTCTCCAGGTCGGCCGCCTTAGCAAGGGCCGCCTTCAGCCCGGCGTCCTTGTCTTTGGCCGCCTTCTCGGCCGCCTCACGGCGGCGAGCCTCGACCTCACGGGCCTCCTCGGCCGTGGTGGCCTGCTCCCACAGACGCTCCACCTCGGCCTGGAGCCGGCCCTTGTCGTCGGCCAGCTGGCCGCGCTGCTGGTCCGCCTCGACCAGGGCTTGTTGTGCCTCCACCTCCTTGGCGGCCTCTGCCTTTAGAAGCTCCACCTCGGCCTCGAGGCGGCTCTTGTGACCTGCCAGCTGCTCGTGCAGCCGGTTGGCCTCGTCAAGAGACCGCTGGGCCGCGGCCACCTCCGCCCTCACCTGCGCCGCCTCGACGCCGAGACGGCCGGAATCAGCAACGAGCCGGTCATAGTAATGACCATCCCGGAACATCCGGATCCGCCAAGACAGCACCTCGGCTGCAAAGAAGAAGAACTCAGCAAAAAGAAAAAATAAGACAAGGCCTCAGATTTGACCCAGCTGTTACACAGTTGGCCCGAATCTCGGGGGCTACACCCAGTGGGTGCGCTAGCGCGCCCCCACTAGAAGAAAAGAACTCAACAAAGTACCTCCGGCGACTCGAAGCTCCTCCTCCTTGGCAGCAAGCTGCTCCTTGAGCTCCCGATGCTTGCCCAGGAGCCGGTAGAAGGCGGCAACCCGGAAGGCGTCAAGGTGCTGAAGAAAAGACCAAAGTCAACACAAGGCCAACGCTCCTAAGGTTCGACCCAACTACTACATACTTGACCCAAACCTCGGGGGCTACACCAAGTGGGTGCGCTGGCGCGCCCCCACAGAGATAAAATCACAAGAAAACAAAAAGAAGAAGGACTTACCAGGACGGCGCGCTGCAGCGCGCTCGTCCGCTCCGTCTCGGCTTGGGCGAAGGCCTCAAGGCACTCCGTATGGCCTCGCAGACGGCTGCTGACGGCATCCAGCGCCGCCTCGTCCTGGGTCTGGGGCCCGAAGATGGCCGGGCCCCCGCTCCGCGCGGGCTGCGGCAGGGCGGCTCGGCGCCCGCCCTACCGGGGCACCAAGGCGTGCCCCCTGCTAGCCGCTTGCGATGCGGCCAGCACCTCCTCCGACGCCCCTTCTGGCGCCGACGGCGATTCGGACACCGGGGCGCCTTGTGTCGCCACCTCAGGCACCGCCACCTGCGGTGCCTCCTCCATAGCCAACGGTGCCTCCGGCGCCGCCGCCTGCGGTGCCCCCTCTAGGACGCCGCCTCCACCACCATCAGCCCCCGCGTGCTCGACAACGTCGGCTCGCGGCGAGGTATCGCCCCCCACCTCCACGACCTCCTAGTCGAGGAGCACCACCTCGGGTCGGCCCCACGGCCGCGCTCCCTCACCGACGATGGTTCAAAAACCGCCGCCTCCACCACCATGCCCTCCGGCATCTCGCGCCAGGCCGGCTCCGTACCGCCGCATCGTTCCAATCCCGGACCGACGCCGCCTCCAGCTCCGGCTCGGCCTGGTTCCTGTCACGCCAGGCTAAGGCGTCGGCGTCGTCTGGGTCCAGGCCAAGGTCCGAGTCGCCTCGTCCCTCCTCCCTGGCCAGGCCGGCGAGGTCGGACCGGCTCCTGCGGAACGCGGTTCCTTCGGTGGCCGCGGCCTCCACCGCCGCCCTCGCCAGCGCGATCAGCGACCTGAAGAAGAAGGCAAAATAAGCAAAAGAGACAAGAAATCCAGGTGCAAGCAGGGAATAAAACTTACCCCGACAGGACTGGGACCGGAGTCGGCTTCACGCGCTTCTTCTTGGCCGGCCTCCCGGGCTTGGTCGGGTCCGCTGCGCGCTTCGATCCGCGGGGTCACGGTGCGACGCTGTCGTTTCCATGTGGACGGCTCAGCGCCGCCCCATGCGAGGACCCGGCTCCGCCCGCGTCGCTGCCTCCCCCGCCCAACGCTGCTACACCAATCAACCGGCGTCAGCATCGCCTTCACCACGACACGAGCAACAATTCAAGACAAAATGAAGAAGAGAAAGACTCGAAGCTTACCGGCTCGGCGCACAGCGCCGGCGTCGGACTCGGACACCTCCTCGCCGCCTTGGGCCGCGGGCTCCTCTGGTGCCACCGGTGCCACCTGCAGCGGAGCCCGGGCGTAAGGATGCCGGCTCCCATTCAGAAGAACCTCCAGTAACGCGTCGGGACGAACAAGAAGATGTGCGGCGGCAAAGTATGGAGACTAGATGCTCACCTGCGGCGCCGGGTTCGCCTGGCTATACGGCGCCTTGCCGAATCGCCAATCCTCTACAAGATTGGCCCTGGAGATGACGTTGACGGCACGCGCGGCCTGCTCCACAGACAGCCGCATCGACCCCATTAGGTTGGGGTCCTGCAGGCCGATCATCTCGCCGATGAGGCAGGAGCACCTCTGAAGCGGGAGGCGCCGGCGGGTGATGAACGCGGCAAGAAGGTCCATGCCGGTGAGCCCCTCCTGTGTCCTCATCACCGTTGACGATCTCCTGCGACAGGCGCCGGGGCGAGTAGCCCCAGTTCGTCTTCACCCGCGGTGGCGCGATGGCGAAAGGGGGAAGATTGATGTGGTCCGCGCCATGGTTGCCGACGTAGAAGAAGGAATTCTGCCACTTCTTGGCAGAATCCTCGAGCGGAATCTTGGGAAAATCTGCCCCCGACCGCTTGGAGATGTCGGCGGCGCCGCAGTTGGCGAACTCCCCAGCCGACGGGCCCTGCTGCTTCAAGGAGAAGAAGCGCTCCCAGAGGTCGATCGTCAGCTCGACCCCCAGGTACCGCTCGCACAGGGTCACGAAGCCGGAGAGTTGGACAATGGCGCTGGCGCCAAGGCAGTTCGGCTGGAGCGCGAAGAACTCCAACACCCCGCGGAAGAAAGTGCTCGCTGGCAACCCAAAGCCGTGCTCGAAATGCGTGAGGAAGACGACGTGCTCCTGCCCCTCGGGCCGGGGCCTTTGCTCGGCACTTGACAGGCGGACACCGATGTCCGTATCCCGTGGAAAGCGTCGCGAAGCTCGAAGCTGTGTGATGTCATTGGGGGTGACGTTGGAGCCCATCCAACAGCCCGACGGCAGCGCCATGGATAGAACCGGAAGGAAGAAGGTCTCTGCTCAAGGCCGCGGGCGCAGCTGTGCGTCGGTAGCAAGAAGCAGAGCGAGAGCAGGGGACAGGAGGGCGCGAGCGAGAATAACGCCCGCCGCCCCCTTGCCCCCCTCAATTTGTAAGCCCCGGTCCAAACATGGGGAAGTGGGATCATCTGCACACGCACGTTCCACTACCCCGCAATAAGTGCGCACGTACACACACACTAACTGCGCGGGGAAGTGCAACCGGCCCCCAGACGTCACAATAAATCCGCACGCGTGGCCAAGGGCGCACGGCGGCGGGCCCCCGGCCCGTCGCCCAATCCCGTCACGCGCGTGGCCTGTCAGGCCCCTCCGGCTTCTGGGCACCATGTGGCACCAGTGCGAAGCCCGAGGGATCGCCTCAAGATTCGACGGACTCCTCGGTTCCCGCCACGGCCGAGATGCTGCGATCCGGTTTCCGAGAAAACCGGCACAAAGTGGGTGTTGCCGGACCCCACGTTCACAGATTCCGCCTTGCTCAAGGGGGAAGCTGCGAAGGTCAACTCATCCGAAGACGGCGGACCTTCACAGCTTCGGGGACTACTGTCGGGGGGATGAACCCCAGGTAGGCAACGGAACCCGGATCTATTTCAAGAACAGCGGGGCCCACATCGCCCGCAAACCAGCATGCGCCAGGTCGGGTCGCTCGACCCGGCAAGGTGCGCAACCCGCCCAAGACCCTCGACTCGGCAAGGTACGTCGACCCGGCCGCAGCGGCTGGCGCAAGGCAACTAAACCTGGTGCAACCTCGGCTTCCCCAGCAAGCCAACCCACTCGTGGCGTCCACGGCAACCCAGCCACGGGTTAGCTCCTGTCCCATCCAGGCCGTACGATGGGACGAGACCTCAATCACTGATGACCAAGACTATAGTGCCCCCGCCCATACCCGTGGTCAGCTAGAGCGTGGCAACAGTGCCCCTTACCTACCCACTGACCAGGGCTTGCACGGCAACAGTGTTCCCGCCCTCACCGCTGACGATAGCAAGCGGCGGCCTGACGGAGAACACTGTATGCGGCTCGACTCGGCCACGCCATGACGATCGACAATACGGCACACAGTGCCCCTAGGCATGCGGGGCCCGCACCTAGGGGAACCCGGTGAACCACAAGCCCCCAAGCGGGACCCAGCCCGGTACCCTGGACGCCGATAATACGGACCCACCGACTCGGCATATTACCATTGTAACCCTGGGTGGGTTGGTCCATAAAACCCCTCAGGAGTCCACGCCTACAGAGGCAATTCGAGATATTCAACAGAGACATACAAGACACACGGCATGCAAAGCCACACAAGATAGAACAAGCAAGATAGGACTAGCCACTACATAGCAACACCAAGGAGAAGGAGCAGCCGGAGCCTTGGCCAGCCTCCTTCCTCCTCCAAACAACTCCAGGAGCGACATTGTACTATCAACCATCCAACTAAACTCGGCGGGACTAGGGGTGTTATCTCTCCGGAGAGCCCCGAACCTGTATATGTCCGGCGTCCCGCGCCCGCGCATATCAACCTTGCCTCCGAAGCCCACCAGCGCCCTCGAGCCTCCTCGTCTCTTTAGCCATCCCTTGGCATCTACCGTGCGCCAACCACAACAAGGCTCTCGGTGCCCCAATCACTCCCTCGGAGCGACCAATGGCTAGGTGACAACCGTGACGGCAGACCTTGTTTCTCCTCGTTGCTGGTATGCAGGACCCGCTCCAGGAGTAACGATGGTGGCATCGCGAGCCTTCTTCTCCTTCTCTTCGGCATGACCCGCTTGCATGTTAAAAGGGGGGCGCCTGCGCATCGCGACTCATGGGCTCTTACTGGCTCTCCATCCCTCACCCCCTGGCCTTGACCCACGGCATCGCGACCTGTCATACCAGCGGCGGCTGAGCTCACACGAGGCTCGGGACCTGAGGACGTAGAGCATTAAGGGAAGCGCGGGGGAGAGGGAAGAAGCTTGCGAGGGCCTAACCCAGCAGCACCTCAGTTGTTGTCGTGCAAGCTCGATGCCTCAATGGAAGCCACCCCAAGCCTACGAGATAAGTCACACGAAAACTGATCCGGCTCTGCACTTAACCCTCGCCTACTGCAGCTCTGTCACGGCAACGCTGCTTACCTTTCTCGCCCAGCGGAGGCTGCTTGAGCGCTAAAGGGGACCTCCTGAGCATCGCGACTCAGGGGCTCTTACTGGACCTCGAGCCGCTCACCTCCTGGCCTTGACCACGGCGTCGCGACCTGGCATACCAGCGACGGCTGAAGCCTGGCTGGGGACCAGGACCTGTCAGCGTAGAGCATCGAGCCCTCGTGAGGAAAGAAAGGGGGCCGAGCCTAGACAGGACAAGCACCTCGCATCGATTCATACTAGGGATATAATATTTACAAAAGATATGGCCCGCGCCTTACATACCCCCACGGGGTGGTACTTCGATTCCTCGTAGGGAACAAAAGGAGCTAATCCTAAAGAGCGCTAACTACACGCGCCTCCGCAAGAGATGCCATCATCAACAGTGGGCACATGGGCGCCAACCCCATACAGATCAGTGGTGTCGGCGGCCTGATGATGACCCACAAGTATAGGGGATCTATCGTAGTCCTTTCGATAAGTAAGAGTGTCGAACCCAATGAGGAGCAGAAGGAAATGATAAGCGGTTTTCAGCAAGGTATTCTCTGCAAGTACTGAAATAAGTGGTAACAGATAGTTTTGTGATAAGATAAATTGTAACGAGCAACAAGTAACAAAAGTAAATAAAGTGCAGCAAGGTGGCCCAATCCTTTTTGTAGCAAAGGACAAGCCTGGACAAACTCTTATAATAGGAAAAGCGCCCCCGAGGACACATGGGAATATCGTCAAGCTAGTTTTCATCACACTCATATGATTCGCGTTCGGTACTTTGATAATTTGATATGTGGGTGGACCGGTGCTTGGGTACTGTTCTTACTTGAACAAGCATCCCACTTATGATTAACCTCTATTACAAGCATCCATAACTACAACAAAAGTATTAAGGTAAACCTAACCATAGCATGAAACATATGGATCCAAATCAGCCCCTTACGAAGCAATGCATAAACTAGGGTTTAAGTTTCTGTCACTCTAGCAACCCATCATCTACTTATTACTTCCCAGTGCCTTCCTCTAGGCCCAAATAATGGTGAAATGTTATGTAGTCGACGTTCACATAACACCACTAGAGGTTAGACAACATACATCTTATCAAAATATCGAACGAATACCAAATTCACATGACTACTAATAGCAAGACTTCTCCCTTGTCCTCAGGAACAAACATAACTACTCACAAAGCATATTCATGTTCATAATCAGAGGGGTAATAATGTGCATAAAAGATCTGAACATATGATCTTCCACCAAATAAACCAACTAGCATCAACTACAAGGAGTAATCAACACTACTAGCAACCTGCTAGCACCAATCCCGGACTTGGAGACAAGAATTGGATACAAGAGATGAACTAGGGTTTGGATAT
This sequence comes from Triticum dicoccoides, assembly GCF_002162155.2. NCBI lineage: Eukaryota > Viridiplantae > Streptophyta > Magnoliopsida > Poales > Poaceae > Triticum > Triticum dicoccoides. The sequence goes on from NC_041381.1 coordinate 243,707,706, forward strand.
GAGATGGTGATGATGAAGATGTTGATGGAGATTGCCCTCTCCCAATGAGAGGAGCGTTGGTGATGATGATGGTGATGATTTCCCCCTCCCGGAGGGAAGTGTCCCCGGCAGAACAGCTCTGCCGGAGCCCTAGATTGGTTCCGCTAAGGTTCCGCCTCGTGGCGACGGAGTCTCGTCCCGAATGGTTCTATTCTATTTTTTTCTCATCGAAAGACTTCATACAGGAGAAGATGGACGTCGGAGAGCTACCAGGGGGCCCACGAGGTAGGGGGGCGCGCCCAGGGGGACGCGCCCCCCACCCTCGTGAGCAGGGTGTGGGCCCCCTGGCCTTCATCTTTGGCGACGATTTTTCTTTATTATTTTAAGGTATTCCGTGGAGTTTTAGGACTTTTGGAGTTGTGCAGAATAGTCCTTCAATATTTGCTCCTTTTCCAGTCCAGAATTCCAGCTGCCGACATTCTCCCTCTTCATGTAAACCTTGTAAAATAAGAGAGAATAGCCATAAGTATTGTGACATAACGTGAAATAACAGCCCATAATGCAATAAATATTGATATAAAAGCATATTGCAAAATGGACGTATCAACTCCCCCAAGCTTCGACCTCGCTTGTCCTCAAGCGAAAAGCCGATAACAATAAATATGTCCTCATGTTTAGAGGTAGATGCGTCGATAAAAAATAAAATACGGACATGAAGGCATCATGATTATTTCATAACAGCAACATATATATAGATTTTGTCATATGATTACACATGTTCAAGTGATGATCTTTTCACAAAGCCAAAGTATGAATCAGAAACTTTATTGGGCACCAACAATTATAATCTCAGTCATTGAAGCAATTGCAATTTATCATAACATCGGAAAGAGTCTATGTTAGAGCTTAAAAGCAAGTCCACATACTCAACTATCACTTAGTCCTTCATAATTGCTAACACTCACGCGATACTTGTGGTTACGGAGTTTTAATCGGACACAGAGAAAGATAGGGGCTTATAGTTTTGCCCCACAACTTTTTACCTCAAGGGCAATGTCAACAATAATAATTCATGCTCCCCCACATCCAATTAGATATATATATATATATATATATATATATATATATATATATCATGTTCTTTCCAACATGCTGAGCTTGCCAAAGGATAAAATGAAAAAAGGAAAGGTGAAGATCACCGTGACTCTTGCATAAGGTAAAGGATAATAATAAAAGATAGGCCCTTCGCAGAGGGAATCAGAGGTTGTTATGCGTGTTTAGGGTTGATGCACAAAATCTTAATGCAAAAGAACGTCACTTTATATTGCCCCTTGTATGTGGACCTTTATTATGCAGTCCGTCGCTTTTATTGCGTCCACAACAAGTTCGTACAAAGTTTATTTTCTCCGCACTAATAAGTCATGCATATTTAGAGAGCAATTTTTATTGCTTGCACCGATGACACCTTACTTGAAGGATCTTACTCAATCCATAGGTAGATATGGTGGACTCTCATGGCAAAACTGGTCTAAGGGTATTTGGAAGCACAAGTAGTATTTCTACTTGGTGCTGAGAATTTGGCTAGCATGAGGGGGAAAGGCAAGCTCGACACGGTAGAGGATCCATGACAACATACTTTATCTCAGATATAAGAAAGAATAACTCACTATGTTGTCTTCCTTGTCCAACATCAACTCTTTAACATGTCATGTTTTAATGAGTGCACCCAATCATAAAAGATGTCAATCATAATATATCTATATGTGATACCTCTCTTTCCTTATAACTTCCTATTAATTGCAACAACGACCAAAGCTATATTTATCAACTCCCAACAACTTTAAATCATCATACTCTTTCTATGTGAAGTCATTACTTTCAATAAGATCAATATGAACTCTTTGATTCTTTTTATTCTTTTTCTTCTAATCACCCAAGATCATGGCAAGATACTCAAGCCCATGACTCAACACTAATCTTTATTATATAGCTCACGGACTCGATTACAAAGAAGGATCCTAAAGCAAAACTCAAAACTAGATCATGCCATGACTTTATTCTACTAAATCAAGATACTACTAATAGGATCGAACTAAGAAAAAACGGTAAAGATAGGAGTTGTGATGGTGATACGATACCAGGGCACCTCCCCTAAGCTTGGCAGTTGCCAAGGGGAGTGCCCATACCCATGTGATTATGTCTCCTTCCTTGTTGTTGGCGGTGGAGGTGTTGATGATGATGCAAGCTTGTCGTCCACCTTCCATGGCATAGGCTCACCATCATAGAAGGATGATCGAGTCTCCGGAATCCTCAAATCTGCAGCCAAACTCATCCTTTTGAATCTATATTCATACTCACAGTTTTGGTTTTGAAAATCATAGATTTGGGCTTGGAGGTGCTCGATCTTCTCATGTAGCTTGAAGATGGCTTCCTCGGTCTTCTTGGCATCCAGCTCATAGTTGTTGGTGAACTCCGCGAGCATCTTGTGGGTAGTGTTGATTCCACGCTCCACCATCCCCTGGCACTTGAAAACTTGTTGCTCCATTGCTTCGAGCCTCAACTCCATGCTTCCGGTTCCCTTTGGTCCCTCAACATCGCGGATGTGCAGCAACCCATTACGCATATCAATGGTTTGAAGGTGTTACACACCTCCGCGAGGTAAGGTTTGATCACCTTCTCGAAGAACTTGTCCTTGGAAGCACTTGGGGTCGTCATGATGATCTAGACCTGTTAGAAAAACAGCTCGAAACAAGAACTGGGGAGATTTGCGTGATACGAGAGTCAAAACCTTCCGGAGTATATATAATGAATTTTTACCGACCAAAATACGTATCATGCAAGGAAACGGAGTCCGGAGGGCACACGAGGTGCTCACGAGGTAGGGGGGCGCGCCCAGGGGGGTAGGGCGCGCCCTCCACCCTCGTGGAGGCCTCGTGTCCTCCCCGAACTGCTACTTATTTTTCTATTTTTTTTAGTATTCCAAAACGGAGAAATATTGCCTTAAAAATTGTTTTGGAGTTGGTTTACTTACCGCATCACATACCTATTCTTTTTCGGAGTCTGGAACATTCTGGAAAGTGTCCCTTATGTACTCCTCCGAGGTTACGGTTTCAATAATATTAGTTTCAACATTTATAGGATTACCTGAGATATAGTGTTTGATCCTTTGACCGTTTACCACCTTCGGATTTGTGCCTGCAAAGTTGTTGATTTTTATGGCACCAGAACAATAGACCTCCTCGATAATGTAAGGACCTTCCCATTTGGAGAGAAGTTTTCCTGCAAAAAATCTTAAACGAGAGTTGTATAGCAATACATAATCACCTACATTAAACTCACGTTTTTGTATCCTTTTGTCATGCCATCTTTTAACCTTTTCTTTAAACAACTTGGCATTTTCATAAGCTTGGGTTCTCCATTCATCGAGTGAGCTAATATCAAATAAGCTCTTCTCACCGGCAAGTTTGAAATCATAGTTGAGCTCTTTAATAGCCCAATATGCCTTATGTTCTAATTCGAGAGGTAAGTGACAAGCTTTTCCATAAACCATTTTATACGGAGACATACCAATAGGATTCTTATATGCAGTTCTATAGGCCCATAATGCATCATCAAGTTTTTTGGACCAATTCTTTCTAGACCTATTGACAGTCTTTTGCAAAATTAATTTGAGCTCTCTATTGCTCAATTCTACCTGGCCACTAGACTGCGGATGATATGGAGATGCAATTCTATGATTAACGTCATATTTAGCAAGCATCTTACGGAAAGCACCATGAATAAAGTGTGAACCACCATCAGTCATTAAATATCTAGGGACTCCAAACCTCGGAAAAATAACTTCCTTAAGCATTTTAATAGAAGTGTTATGATCAGCACTACTAGTTGGAATAGCTTCCACCCACTTAGTAACATAATCAACAGCAACTAAAATATGTGTGTATCCATTAGAGGCAGGAAAAGGTCCCATATAATCAAAGCCCCAAACATCAAATGGTTCAATAACAAGTGAATAATTCATAGGCATTTCTTGACGTCTACTAATATTACCAATTCTTTGACATTCATCGCAAGACAAAACAAACTTACGGGCATCCTTGCAGAGAGTAGGCCAATAAAAACCGGATTGCAGTACCTTATGTGCAGTTCTATCTCCAACGTGGTGTCCTCCATAAGCTTTGGAGTGACACTTGCATAGGATCTGTTCTTGTTCATGCTCAGGTACACAACGTCTAATAACACCATCTACTCCTTTATAAAGATGTGGGTCATCCCAGAAGTAATGTCACAAGTCATAGAAAAACCTTTTATTTTGTTGGTATGTGAAGCTAGGTGGTATAAATTTAGCAACAATATAATTAGCATAGTCAGCATACCATGGAGTGCTACGAGAAGTACATATGACATTTAATTGCTCATCAGGAAAGCTATCATCAATAGGTAGTGGGTCATCAAGAACATTCTCTAACCTAGATAAGTTGTCTGCAACGGGGTTCTCAGCTCCTTTTCTATCAACAATATGCAAATCAAATTCTTGGAGCAAGATAACCCATCTAATAAGCCTAGGTTTTGCATCTTTCTTTTCCATAAGATATTTAATAGCAGCATGATCTGTGTGAATAGTAACTTTAGAATCAACAATATAGGGTCTGAATTTATCACAAGCAAATACAACTGCTAAAAGTTCCTTTTCGGTAGTAGCATAATTTCTTTGAGCATTGTCTAGAGTCTTACTAACATAATGGATAACATTTAATTTCTTATCAACTCTTTGCCCTAGAACAGCACCTACAGCATAATCACTAGCATCACACATAATTTCAAAGGGTAAATTCCAATCAGGTGGCTGAACAACAGGTGCAGAGGCTAATGCTTTCTTAAGTATTTCAAATGCTTCTACACAATCATCATCAAAGACAAATGGTACATCTTTTTGTAATAAATTAGTCAGAGGCCGAGAGATTTTTGAGAAGTCCTTAATGAACCTCCTATAAAATCCGGCGTGACCAAGGAAACTTCTTATACCTTTGATGTCCTTGGGGCATGGCATCTTTTCAATAGCATCAACCTTGGCTTTATCAACTTCAGTACCTCTTTAAGAAACTTTGTGCCCCAAGACAATACCTTCATTAACCATAAAGTGGCACTTTTCCCAATTCAAGACAAGATTAGTTTCTTCACATCTCTGCAAAAATCAAGCAAGATTGCTCAAGCAATCATCAAAAGAGGAACCATAGACGGAAATGTCATCCATGAAAACCTCACAAATTTTCTCGCAGAAGTCAGAGAATATAGCCATCATGCATCTTTGAAAGGTAGCAGGTGCATTACATAAACCAAAAGGCATACGTCTATAAGCAAAAGTACCAAAAGGGCATGTAAAAGTAGTCTTTGATTGATCTTTAGCCGACATAGGTATTTGAGAAAAACCAGAATAACCATCTAGAAAGCAATAATGTGTATGTTTGCATAATCTTTCTAGTATTTGATCAATAAAAGGTAAGGGGTAATGATCTTTCTTAGTATCCTTATTTAATTTGCAGAAATCAATTACCATCCTATAAAGCGCTCCCGAGGACACATGGGAATATCGTCAAGCTAGTTTTCATCACGCTCATATGATTCGCGTTCTGTACTTTGATAATTTGATATGTGGGTGGACTGGTGCTTGGGTACTGTTCTTACTTGAACAAGTATCCCACTTATGATTAACCTCTATTGCAAGCATCCACAACTACAACAAAAGTATTAACGTAAACCTAACCATAGCATGAAACATATGGATCCAAATCAGCCCCTTACGAAGCAACGCATAAACTAGGGTTTAAACTTCTGTTACTCTAGCAACCCATCATCTACTTATTACTTCCCAATGCCTTCCTCTGGGCCCAAATAATGGTGAAATGTTATGTAGTTGACGTTCACATAACACCAGTAGAGGTTAGACGACATACATCTTATCAAAATATCGAACGAATACCAAATTCACATGACTACTAATAGCAAGACTTCTCCCTTGTCCTCAGGAACAAACGTAACTACTCACAAAGCATATTCATGTTCATAATCAGAGGAGTAATAATGTGCATAAAGGATCTGACCATATGATCTTCCACCAAATAAACCAACTAGCATCAACTACAAGGAGTAATCAACACTACTAGCAACCTGCTAGCACCAATCCCGGACTTGGAGACAAGAATTGGATACAAGAGATGAACTGGGGTTTGGAGATGAGATGGTGCTGATGAAGATGTTGATGGAGATTGCCCTCTCCCGATGAGAGGAGCGTTGGTGATGATGATGGTGATGATTTCCCCCTCCCGGAGGGAAGTGTCCCCGACAGAACAGCTCTGTCGGAGCCCTAGATTGGTTCCGCCAAGGTTCCGCCTCATGGCGGCGGAGTCTCGTCCCGAAAGGTTCTCTTCTATTTTTTCTCGTCGAAAGACTTCATATAGGAGAAGATGGACGTTGGAGAACCACCAGGGGGCCCACGAGGTAGGGGGGCGCGCCCAGGGGTGGGCGCGCCCCCCACCCTCATGAGCAGGGTGTGGGCCCCCTGGCCTTCATCTTTGGCGACAATTTTTCTTTATTTATTTTAAGGTATTCCGTGGAGTTTCAGGACTTTTGGAGTTGTGCAGAATAGTCCTTCAATATTTGGTCCTTTTCCAGCCCAGAATTCCAGCTGCCGGCATTCTCCCTCTTCATGTAAACCTTGTAAAATAAGAGAGAATAGCCATAAGAATTGTGACATAACGTGAAATAACAGCCCATAATGCAATAAATATTGATATAAAAGCATGATGCAAAATGGACGTATCACCTGACGAGCCCGCCCTGCTCCAAGCGTGGCGCGAGCTTGGGGGCTTGTAGCTGTTGTCGCTCGTCTCCGGAGTCGCGAGGAGCTCGGCGGAGTCACGGGACCCTCTGTCACCTTCGCTGCCACTAGAGGAGCTGCTGGGGAAGCGATGGGCGGGCCTCGTCCTCGCCATGGGAGGGCCCCGGCCGCCTTTCTCAGGGCAGCATTCCAGCCAGCGTCCTTCCGCGTCGAAGACCTTGAAGAACATCAGGGAGGCGCCATCGTACTCGAGGTGGATTACGAGGGTGCCACATGTCCTGCAGACCCGGGCGATCTCGCCCCAGCCACGGGTCATGTAGACCTTGCCCGGAGCGATGACCTCGACCTCCGCTCCGGTCGCAGGGGTACTATAGTCAGCATGCTGCAGCCAGAGCTCGATAGGCCCCCTCGGAGGGATCTCAAAGGAGAAGGAGGGAGGAAGGCAAATCCAAGATCAAGGAGGCATGGCGGCGTGGAGCACAAGCTCGCCGGAGGAGCCCTCAGCGTGGACTCTAGGAGGAACGACGCGCACCGCCGTGACCCGCCGGTGTCGACGGCGGCACCAACGGTGACGCTCGGCGCCTTCTTCTCCAGGGCCCTCTATCCGAGCGTACAAGGGCAACGGAAACCCCGACAGTGGCTGCTCGTACCAGGGCCTCGATACGTCCTGCCGCGCACCCTCGTCTCGGTGGCAGAGGACTAGCCGCTTCTTCGGCGGAAGCGGGTCAGGACCCTCTCGGGGGGCCTTTCCCTTCTCTTATGTGGAGAACCGGAGGATTGGTGCCATCGGCGTGAGGAGGAGCAATGGCGAAGATGAAGAAGAGGAGGAGTAGCAGAGGGAGATGAACGGGAATGGCTCGCATCGTTCCGTACTTATAGCCGGAGGAGGCCAACCGTCGGCCTCCATGATCATAGGTAATCATGACCCGGTTTTGCATGCAGGATCTTGTGAAGTCGTGCGGTTGTCGAGGCATCAAGGGGAAGCGGAGATGCCCACGTCCAATCAACCGCCACGCGGCGCCCGAGGCCGCAGGCTATTGGGGCCCGCGGCGCTTCGCACATGCCCCTTCGCTTCTCTGCTAAGCCAAGTCCGGGCGCGCCTTGTGCCCAGGGGCTACTTTCGGTGTTCTGGGAATGGGGGTCCTAAGACTTGCCTACCTGCGGGCTGCAGCGTGGCTCAAGTGGGGGCCCAATGCAGCCCAGCTTCATCACCTCAAGCTCAAGACCCTTGCGAGGGGCCAAGCCACGCGGGGCGGACGACAGGAAGCTTCCTCAGGTGCAACCTCCTCAGCCAGGCTCGCGAGGAGGCGGAGAGATCAAGGCAGGGCACCTCCCGAGGGGCCCGTGACGCAAGCCATGACGATCGAGGACCTGGCGGGCGCCAGGCAGGCGCCGGCTTGCGTAGTGTCCGTGTTTCCCTTTCGGTGCAAAGGGGGCAAGCACAGGCCAAGGCATCAGGCAAAGGTTACCGTTTTGGTGCAACAAGACCAAGACCAGCAGACCAGCAGGATGGAGGTCATCGTGGAGCCCAGGGCGGCGTCACCGTCAGAGCCTTTGGCAGCCGAAGACCAACCTTAGTCAGGATAAGTGTACCATGTTCCCCATCAAAATGGCCAATTGTTGGTGCCCTTCCCGCTCATTATTTTGGAAGAGGCCCAGGGCCTCCGCCTATAAATAGGACTAGCCACCGCAAGGTTGGAGAGAGATCATCTGGAGATCAACTAGAGAGAGAGGGAGAGAAGCGACTGAACTCACCCAAGAAGTTCATCGCACCAGCTCAAGAACAGCCCCTCACGAGGCTGTTCTTCCTTTGTACTGTTCATCATCAGCCCCTGAGGCAATCCACCACACCACACACTGGAGTAGGGTATTACACCACAATGGTGGCATGAACCAGTATAAATCTCGTGTCACTTGTGTGTTCATCTTTCTTGCTTAGATCTTTGGGAGACTTCGAGACGTGAGCTGGTAGGGGAGAGATCTTCGTGCGCACCCCAGTGTTCAAACCTCAAGGGTTTGCCAGAACCCGAAATCTGACACACAGTATGACCCCAGCTACAACTACGGATATCAGCGAGGCGGTCCTTGGTACTAGACCAACTTAGGCCAAAATCCTAAGCTTGGGGGAGTACGTATTTCACACCGACTTTACATTCATGTTCACACACAATCCTAGTCGTCGGTGCTTATACTCTTTCATTGTATTATCCATGTTAGTTTAAATTTCTTTTTCTAGCTTTCTTCTTGTGTGTTTGATAAACCTTAAGAAAAACCAAAAAAATTAGTTAGTTTAATTTCCATGCTTGTAGTAGAAATTAAAATGAAAACCCAAAAAGATTTCTCGTTCTTCTTCTTACTTGTTGGGATCTTTCCCATGTAAATAGTTTTATTTTCTTTTCTTTTCTTTGGGGGTCGAGAGTAGAAGACCATATTGAAAATGTTTAGTGGCTCTCATATTCATGATTATTTATTTAACTTAGAGCCCATATTAGCTTGTCTTCTCTCTTGAGTTGAATGCTTCCAGATTCCAGCTTAGTCCAATGCAGGTGTACTATTATTATTATACACATCGTTCGGTCGTGTAAGTGAAAGGCAATAATGACGATATATGATGGACTTATTGAGATGAGAAAAGCTGGTATGAACTCGACCTCTCTTGTTTTTGTAAATATGATGAGTTCATCGTTCCTGATTCAGCCTATTATGGAGTAAACATATTTGCAATGACATTTAGAGATTATAGTTGCTTGTGCCATGCTTGATTAGCTATGAGTTATAATGGTTTACCTTGCGTGCCAACATGCTATTAGAATGATTATAATGTTGTATGATGGGATGGTGTCCTCCTTTGAATGAATTGAGTGACTCGACTTGGCACATGTTCACGCATGTAGTTGAAACAAATCAACATAGCCTTCATGATACTTATGTTCATGGTGGATTATTTCCTACTCATGCTTGTATTCAGTGTGAATTAATTTTAATGCATGTCCATGACTGTTGTCGCTCTCTCAGTTGGTCGCTTCCCAGTCTTTTGCTAGTTTTCACCTGTACTAAGAGGGAATACTGCTTGTGCATCCAAACTCCTTAAACCCCAAAGTTATTCCTTATGAGTCCAGTCTTTTGCTAGCTTCCTATATGCGGTATTTACCTGCCGTTCCAAGTAAATTTGTATGTGCCAAACTCCAAACCTTTAAATGAAATTCTGTTTTGTATGCTCAAGCAGCTCATTTTTCAATTGGGGCTACCTATATCTTCCATGCTAGGTGGGTTATTCTCAAGAGGAGTGGACTCCGCTCCTCATTCACGAGAAATGGCCGGTAACCGGGATGCCCAGTCCTATGATCCAAAAAGATCAAAGCAAATCAAAATAATTAAACAAAACTCCCCTAGGGCTGTTGTTAGTTGGAGGCACTCGTTGTTTCGAGCAAGCCATGGATTGAGGCTTGTTGGTGGTTGGGGACTATAAACCTTTACCATTCTGTTTGGGAACTGCCTATAATGCATGTAGTATGGAAGATACAACCATCTCATAGTTGTTGTGTTGACAGTGAAAGTATGCCGCTCAAAATGTTATTCCTCTCTGTTTTAAAATCGAGCTCTGGCACCTCTACAAATCACTGCTTCCCTCTGCGAAAGGCCTATCTATTTACTTTTATGTTGAGTCATCACCCTTCTTATTAAAAAGCACCCGCTGGAGAGCACACTGTCATTTGCATTCATTATTGTTAGTTTATATTGAGTATGACTTGACTTGATCTCTTTTACCATGAATTACAATGTTTAGTCAATCCTTAATCTTTAAAGGTGCTCTGCATTTATGTTTTGCAGTCTCAGAAAGGGCTAGCGAGATACCATTTTGTTATATCATGTTATGATTATTTTGAGAAAGTGTTGTCATCCGAGTTTGATTATTATGGCTCGCTAGCTGATTATGCTATTGATATGAGTAATTGTGACACCTAAGTGTTATTGTGAGTATCGTTAGTTCATAATATTTGCTGAAACCTGAATGCTGGCTTTGCATGCTTACAACAACAAGAGCAAACAGAGTTTGTAAAAGTTTTTCTTTATCACTTTCAGTTTATCAACTGAATTGCTTGAGGACAAGCAAAGGTTTAAGCTTGGGGGAGTTGATACGTCTCCAACGTATCTACTTTTCCAAACACTTTTGCCCTTGTTTTGGACTCTAGCTTGCATGATTTGAATGAAACTAACCCAGACTGACGCTGTCTTTAGCAGAACTGCCATGATGTTGTTTTATGTGTAGAAAACAGAAGTTCTTGGAATGTCTTGAAAATCCACGGAGGCACTTTCTGGAACATATAAAAATTACTGGCGAAAGAATCAAGACCAGGGGGCCCACACCCTGTCCACGAGGGTGGGGGGCGCGCCCACCCCCCTGGGCGCGCCCCCATGTCTCGTGGCCCCCCTGAGGCTCCGCCGACCTCAACTCCAACTCCATATATTTTGTCCCGCGGAGAAAAAAATCAGAGAGAAAGTTTCATCGCGTTTAAGATACGGAGCCGCCGCCAAGCCCTAATCTCTCTCGGGAGGGCTTATCTGGAGTCCGTTCGCGGCTCCAGAGAGGGGGATTCGTCGCCTTCGTCATCATCAACCATCGTCCATCACCAATTTCATGATGCTCACCGCCGTGCGTGAGTAATTCCATCGTAGGCTTGCTGGAAGGTGATGGGTTGGATGAGATTTACCATGTAATCAAGTTAGTTTTGTTAGGGTTTGATCCCTAGTATCCACTATGTTATGAGATTGATGTTGCTATGACTTTGCTATGCTTAATGCTTGTCACTAGGTTCCCGAGTGCCATGATTTCAGATCTGAACCTCCTATGATTTCTTGAATATATGTGTGTTCTTGATCGTATCTTGCAAGTCTATAGTCACCATTTATGTGTTATGATCTGACAACCCCGAAGTAACAATAATCGGGATATTTCTCAGTGATGACCGTAGTTTGAGGAGCTCATGTATTCACTATGTGTTAATGCTTTGTTCCGGTTCTCTATTAAAAGGAGGCCTTAATATCCCTTAGTTTCCGCTAGGACCCTGCTACACGTATGACTATTTACGGAACACATGCCTACATTACATTGATGAACTGGAGCTAGTTCTGTGTCACGCTATGTTATAGCTATTACATGAGGAATCGCATCCAACATAATTATCCATCATTGATCCATTGCCTACGAGCTTTTCACATCTTGTGCTTCGCTTATTTACTTTTCTGTTGCTCTTGTTACAATCACAATACTTTTGCTACCGTTACCTTTATTATCATACTACTTTGCTACTAAATACTTTGCTGCAGATACTAAGTTATCCAGGTGTGGTTGAATTGACTACTCAACTGCTAATACTCAAGAATATTCTTTGGCTCCCCTTGTGTCGAATCAATAAATTTGGGTTGAATACTTTACCCTCGAAAGTTGTTGCGATCCCCTACACTTGTGGGTTATCACCGTGGACGCCACCGACATCCGCGGTCGCGGCGCCTCGACACTGCAGCTCCACCACATCTCCAGCCACTACGCCGGTGTCGCCACGAGCGCCGGCCATCTTACAGATGGAGGCGATGAAGGTGAGGAACAGGATGCAGTGGGGGAGAGCGAGACGGTGCAGTGGAGACAGTGGAGGAGAGCGAGACAATGCCGCTGGGGGAGAGGAAGACGATGCGGCAGGGAGGGGATTTGGGGGCAAATGGTAGGGGAGATGGAGGTGGTTGCCCTCTTTATATGATGGGATGTTTCAGGAATGTCCATGGACATGTGCTACCCCATGACTGCGGTCTTGCATGCACCCACGTATATGCGGCCCCACTCATCAGCTAACAGTCAAAGGCATTGACCCGACGGTAACGTCCGTTATAACCTGTTATGAGGGTTTCAGGAAAGGGAGTGGAGAAAAGTGAGAAAAAGTTAACAGAGTGGGGATGAATGAGTAGAGCTAAGGAACCAGGGGCACAGAAATAAAAATCCATATATCTAATCGTGGCATGAATATTAAGACATAAGTGATTCAAAGCAATAGTCTATAATTTGACATAAAGACATCAATACTCATGCATTCCAACAAACAATCGTGTCTTTCGAAATATCAATGCTAAAGAAAGCTATCCCTACAAAATCATATAGTCTTGTCATGCTCTGTCTTCTTAACACAAAGTATTTGTCATGCACAACCTTGATGAAAAGCCAAGCAATTGGTTCATACTTTTTAACGCGCTTCAGCTTCTTCAACCCTCATGCAATACATGAGTGCAAGCCATGGATATAGCACTATAGGTGGAATAGAGTGTGATGATAGGGGTAAATTTAGAGAAGACAAAATAGTAACAAAGTCTCACATCGATGCGGCTAACCAACGGGCTATGGAGATGCCCATCAATTGATATCAATGCGAGGAGTAGGGATTGCCATACAACGGATGCACTAAGAGCTATAACTGTATGAAAGCTCAGCATGAAAACTTAGTGGGTGTGCATCCAACTTGCTTGCTCATGAACACCTCGGGCATTTGAGGAAGCCAATCATCGAAATATACAAGCCAAGTTCTATGATGAAAATTCCCACTAGTATATGAAAGTGACTACATAGGAGACTCTCTATATGAAAAACATGGTGCTACTTTAAACCACAAGTGTGGTAAAAGATAGTAACAATGCCCCTTCTCTCTTTTTTTCTTTATTTTTTTCTTTTTTTTCCTTTTTTCTTTTTTTCTCTCTCATTGACCGGAGTCTCATCCTGACTTGTGGGGGAATCATAGTTTCCATTATCATTTCCTCGCTAGACATGCTCTATTAATGAATAATGATGATCATCACACTTCTATTTAATTATGACTAAAAAAATGAAAATTACAACTCGATACCTAAAACAAAGTACGACTCCATATGAATGTGCAATGATCTAGCATAACAACGGTATCAAAAAGATGGACAAAACATGGAAATATCATGCTAGCTATCTTACGATCATGCAAAGCAATATGAAAATGAATGCTCAAGTCATCAAAACAGAGGTGGTGGAAGTTGCATGGCAATATATCTCGGAATGACTATGGAAAGGCCATAATAGGTACGTATGGTGGTTGTTTTGAGGAAGATATAATAAGGCTTATGTGTCATAGAGCGTATCATATCATGGGGTTTGGATGCACCTGCGAATTTTGCACCACATCTCGAGGTGAGAAAGGGCAATGCATGGTACCATAGAGGCTAGCAAATTGCGGAGAGGTAAGAGTGCGTATAATCCATGGACTCACATTACTCATAAAGAACTCATATACTTAATTCCAAAGTTTATTATCCCTCGAAGCAAAGTACTACTACGCATGCCCCTAGGGGGATAGATTGGTAGGAAAAGACCATCGCTCGTCCCCTGCCACCACTCATATGGAAGGCAAACAATAATAAATCATGCTCCAACTTCATAGCATAACGAGAGACTATACATGCATGCTTAGAGAATCACAAACCTTAACACCAATATTCTTACTAACCAAAACCGTTTACTAGTACCTCCCACATATTATCATCTCTATATCACAAAACTATTGCAAGGAATCAAAAATATCATATTCAGTGATCCATAAGTTTTATGTAGGATTTCATGACTAACCATGCAATTGACCAATTCATGTTGACTCTCTAAATAATATCTGCATAGCACGAGAGTTTAATTCTTTCTACAAAATACCATGCTCTAACAAATATAAGTGAAGCAAAAGAGAATTCTATCGATAACGGTTTTCCATGTGAAGAGAAACATGCAATCAAAACTTCAAATGATATAAGTGAAGCACATGAAGCATTCTATAAAGCCATACTCAAAAGATATAAGTGAAGTGCAATGAGAATTCTATAAATCGACCATGGACTATCTCATACTAGCAAGGTACGTGAAATAAAAGTGAAAACTAAATGCAAAAGACGCTCCAAGATTTACGCATATCATGTGAACAAAACGAAGACGAAAACATACGGATACTTGTTGAAGAAAGATGGGATGCCTTCCGGGGCATCCCCGATCTTAGATGCTTGAGTCTCCTTGAATATTTTACTTGGGGTGCCTTGGGCATCCCCAAGCTTGAACTCTTGCCTCTCCTCCTTCTCCTCACATCGAGACCTCCTCAATCTTTGATCACTTCATCCATACAAAACTCAACAAAAAACTCGGTAAGATCAGTTAGTATAATAAAGCAAATCACTACTCTAAGTACAGTTGCAAACCAATTCATATTTTTATGCATTTTAGCTATTATAATATAACTTTTCCATGGCTTATACCACCGATAGAATCGATAGTTTCATCAAAACAAGCAAAACAATGCATCAAAAATAGAATATGTCTTAAACAGGACAGTCTGTAGCAATTTGAACATCTACCATACTTCTTGTACTCCAAAAATTCTGAACAATTTGGACAAAATAAACAAAATGCATGGCAATACTGCACAAAAAGTTCCAGAAACGTTTGACATTCCAGTAAAAAATGAAAATTCACGCGCTACATCCAAAGTTTCTGTTCCTGCACCGCACATACCAACAAGCAATCTAATCATCCTAAAGGAAAATCTTGGCACATTATTTTTATAATACAATGGATTTGTATAGGGATAATTATTTTTGTTGAAAAGTTCATGTAATTAAGATTCACAAAGTTTCCATGGGCATGAAAAAAATTCAAGGCTAGCTCCCACTTTCACAATTCTCGTCTCTCTGACTTTCACTTTTCTTTTTTTGAAGTTTTATGTCCACCTCTACATTTTTTTGTTTTTCCTTATAAAAGCACTCAATATAAATAAATGACTCTCTAAAACTTTCGGGTTGTCTCCCTGGTAGCGCTTTCTTTAAAGCCGTTAAGCTAGGCATAAAGCGCTCAAGTAATGGATCCACCTGGATCCCAAGCTATATCAAAGCCAATTTTAATTGGCAATGATTTGGCATTTAGTAGTGAGCACAAAGCAACATATATCAAGAAATGACGAAGTCTAACTCTCTTCCTATGCATCGGCATGTCATACAAGAACAATTCATGCACATCAAGTAAAGGCCAATACATAGCATAAGCAGTTTCTTGCAATTTTATCGTGTTGGAAACATAAAGAGGTGGAGATGTAGTTCCGCTCTCATAATAATTGAAAGTAGGAGAAGCAAGCACATGCATATTTCATTCATTAAAATTATCATGTGTAATGGTGAAAGGCAACCCATCAATATAATCCTTAATAAGAACAAACTCTCCGATATAGTGTAGTTTGGAGAATTCAAAAAGATAATAGGACTATCATGTGTGGGTGTAATACAATGATTTCATTCTTAATATAAGGAACAATAACAATTTCATCTCCATAAGCATAATTCGTATTGGCATCTTGGCCACAAGCATAGCAAGCATCAAGTTCATCAAAAAGGGATATTTCAAACGAATCAATGGGATCATAGCAATTATCATGGCATTCATCCTTCGGTAAGAACGAAGGGAAATTAACAATGAATGAGTTGAAGAGTTACTCTCATTAGAAGGTTGGCATGGGTAGCTAATCCACTCTTCCTCCTTTTGTTCTTTGCTCTCCTCATCATCTTTTTCATCCAATGAGCTCATAGTTTCATTAATTTCTTCTTCATAGACTCATGGAAAATATTAGTCTCTTCTTGGACAGTTGAGAATTACTCAATATATTCTTTAACATAAGCATTAGAAGCATAGTTTTCATAGCAATATTTAAGTATGGCACATTTTTTAGATTTGTAAAGAGTAGC
Source organism: Triticum dicoccoides (assembly GCF_002162155.2). Taxonomy (NCBI): domain Eukaryota; kingdom Viridiplantae; phylum Streptophyta; class Magnoliopsida; order Poales; family Poaceae; genus Triticum; species Triticum dicoccoides. Next base: position 243,724,303 of record NC_041381.1, read on the forward strand.
ATCATACTTTTCGATCAAGGTTTTTTTACATCTATGCCCCCGGTTCATTAGCTCAACTCATTCAACCCCGCGCTCATAACTTTTGCTCAGTTTTCCCCACTCCCTTGCCCGAAACCCTCAGAACTGGTCACAATGGACATTGCCGCCGGTTCAATGGCTTGACCGTTAACTCTGATGAGTGGGGCCGCGCTGGACTATGTCGTTTGTTGGACCCGACAAGTGGGGCCGCGTTGGGAGGTGTCGCTGTTGGACTGTTGGGCCGTCATTTCATTTGGTCGTCCCTGGCATTAAATGCTTGCGCGCGCCGCCGCGACAGAAGCCTGCTATGCATGCACCCACCAAAGCATGCCTGCGTGCGTTGATGTGTGTCGCCACGATGCACCGACGGAGCCTGCATGCGCCGATCGAGCCTGCATGCACTGATGTGTGCCCCTACGATGCACTGACCGGGCAGCTTGCTTGCACGCTAGCTGCCACGGATGCAGCGATGGTCACTCCGCTGGTTCCTCTCTTCTAGCTAGGTGTCTACATATTTATGGATTGTGTAAAAAAGAGAAGGGTTCATTGTGGCTGCATGCACTAGGTGGTTACTAACAAAGAGAGCTCTCTAAGAAAACAATCAACAAATATGTAGTCCCAATATGTAGATAGGGCCTACAAGCCCATAGCATGATCACATAGTTCAAACTACAAAGAACTTAGGGATAATAATAGAATAGATAGAAAACTTAATAATAGAACTTAATAAAAGGGCAACAAGCCCATAGCATCTCCAACATAATTCAATCCCTACAACTTAACATAACATAGACTAAAAAAAGATAGAGGGTTTAGAACCCTAGATGCCACCTTCTCCACCTCGCTCCTCGTCCGAGCACCCTTCACTTCTCCTCCAGAGCGTTGTTAATGGGGTACGGAAGAGCCTGCATGTGCAACGCGTTGGGGAAGATGTTGTTGTACTCTGTGAACATGTTGTGAGTGGTGAAAGTGATGAACTCGTAGCCACACCAAAACACCCGGCCGAGGAGGTAGAAGGTGCCGAATGTGTTGGTGAAGTGGGCAAGGAGAGAAACCACCACCCTGTTTTGGATGACCTCCTCGACACGGAACATCCTTGGAGATCCCCGCAGGAGGTGGTGGTAGCCGGATGCGAGGAAGAAGTCGGTGAAGTTCCTTGCAGTCATCCACCTTGATATCGCCCACACACATAGTGTGCACTCAACGTACACGTCGGGAGGGTAGAGACTCTCCGGCACGTTGGGTGGGAAGCAGTAGGTTGGTCCGGTGTATGGCATGGCTGAGGGATGTGTAGAAGAAGGAGAAAGGGTTGAAGAGCAAGAAGGGCAGATAGCAGATGGCAGAGAGGATGGGAGATGGATGAGGGATGGCAAAGGCAGAGGGTGGCTTAAATAGCCATAGTGCTACGTGTTATTTTGCTGTGGCAATAACAAGGTCAAATGTGAAGTAGCCCATTTTCACACCCACCACGGCATCGGGAGTGTACACGCGTGGGAAACCTTGGTTTGAAAATAAGAAGAAAATGAAGTTAATTGCACGCGTGGGAATCTGTGGTCATATATATTAGGGTCCCTATATATTATATGAACAAAAACAGACAATTTTTGAATAGTTTGTGGCCATTTTGCATGATAAAAATAAATTTGGCCCTTATAAATTTGGTTATTTTGCATTTGTATTGAGCGGGATGCAAAAATACAGAGCCAACACATTCAAAACAGAGCCAACATGTCAATTGTTGTGTAATTTGAAACAATGCAAAAAAAACGACGCAATTCGACGGCCCAACCAGAGCTTTGGTTCCTTTTGGGCCCAATAACATTTTTTTTGCAGAGTCAGTGGTGGCGAGCAGCCGAGCACAACCAACAGGATCGCGCCACAATCCAACGATGCGGAGCCGTCCATGTGATCCAATGGCGTGGAGCCTGCACGCAGCCAGCCCAGCGAATTCCTTCTAGAAGACCACATCTGAGGGCTGTCGCTTGGCGCTAGGGGTATGATCGGATGGCTAACGTTTGGACCTAGGGTTGGGCGAAACCCCGCGGGGTTTAGAGGGGTTTTCAGCTGGTCAACAGGTTTCCAAGGCTTTGACTGAGCATAACTAATTTTTAAAAAAATCAAAAAAAATATGAAGCATTCGCGGTTCGACATTTTATAAGACATAGTAATGAGGAAAAATATAAAATTCGTCTATGGTCATTTTCATGGTAAAACCCTAGCTGGCACGATCGAGGTCAAATGAGCACCATTAATTTAAAAAATAAAAAATATATAAAACCTGCGCACAATGTTGTCTTAGTCACATGTTACCAACCAAAAATCATAAACTTGGTCTATGGTCATTTTCATGGAAAAATCGTCACACATATGAGCTATCACGTCCAACTTTTCATACAGTCCAAGGATAGGAGGTAGGGTTACCTTCTATTTTTGAAAATTAAAAAAAAATCCATAAAATCACCAAAGCTTTATTTCAAAGTGAATAAGAAGGATCTGAACTTAGTTTTCCATTTTCATAGTTTAAACATGTTTTTAATAGTTTTTATATTAAAGCATGTTTTTTCAAAAGAAAATATAAAAATATGAAGATTAATTCAAAAAATAGTGAGACTTCGAATCTACACTATATAGATTGAATAGGTGTTAATAATTTTTTTGGCTCATTTAGAGTAGTTCCAAAAAAACTTGATTACAAATGGGGTTGTTTACCCTAGCCTGGGAGCTCATTTGGAGCACATTTCTCAAATTCAAATTTCTTTGACCTCTGAATTACCTCAAATTTTGCACACATGATCTCCTAGACTAACATAGATGGTTTGCCAAGTTTTTTTGCATTTGTTTGAATTTATACTGTCTTCTCGAATGCATTTGATTAATAAACATGATGCAAATAAACATGAGACGAATAATTAGGATAATACTCCTTTATGATCAGTGAACAAGCAGCATGTCTGATAAGTGAAGCAATACTAAACCAACATGTGTGATCATTGTAGCACCTAAACTAGTGAGAAAAAGAAGCATGTCTGATCAGTGAAGCAACAATGAAACAACAAGTGTGATCATTGCAGCACCTAAACTCATAGCTCACAACATCTAAACAGAACTAACCATACACCACAAGAAAATTTAAGGACAGAAAAATATAGATAGCATAATACATTACTACCATAGATTCAGTTCATCACATCATAAACAACCACATTCGGTTTACCAAAAGTAACCCAAAAGAAAAGATAACATGCTACCACATTCAGTTCATCACATCATCACATCACGCCAGAGTCAGGGCATTCGCCCGCGAATCGCTACATCCTCTGCATGAGACACAAGGTGATCAAAGCGGCCATCCGTTGGCTTTCGCTTGGTGGTGTAGTAGGGGGAGTGCCACTTCTTGATCTTGCGGTTGTACAAGGAAGGAACTCCCTTGTCCTTAATATTCTCCACCTCCTTCGCTGTTGTAGCGACCAGACCTCAAACAGTCTAGTCTCCGTGCATCAGTGTCATCCCTGGATCTGTAATGCTGACACACACAGTACTTGAGGATTTATAACAGAGTTTCAATCACACACTTATTACGTCGAATATCTCAAAAGAGAACTTATTACAATAATATGGCTTAAGGCCATCTAAAAACGATAACAGCGGAAGGCTTGGAAGATAAAGTGAGTCCATCAACTCCAACAACATAGCTGAGTGAACGACAACGACCTATGGCACCTTACTCGTCGTTTGAAAAGTCTGCAACATGAAATGTTGCAGCCCGAAATGGGTCAACACATGGAATATGCTGGCAATGTAACACATAGAGTAATGAACAGAATGAATGCTATCACTACATGCATATATGGCTGGTGGAAAGCTCTATGGTTAGAGTTTTTGCATAAAGCCAATTTTTCCCTACAACAAAGGAATAAATTTTGTTTAACTATCATGGTGGTTGTTAAACATTGAGAAGGTTCCTCCAACTCATTCCCAATTAGACATCATCATTAAACCCAAAAAAATTATATAGAGTGATGAGATCAACATGATAATCCAAGAACCAGATACTCAAGATGACCATAACCAGGGACACGGCTAACCATGATTAGTTTATACACTCTGTAGAGGTTTGCGCACTTTTCCCCATAAGACTCGAACACATCCATGATCGAAGATCCGAGACATGGCCTTTCTGAAGCATTAACTCTCTACTCTGGGTAGACAGTACCACCTACAACCCACTAAATCTCCTAGTCTACCTCTTCAAGAGCTCACGCAACTTACTCAACTATGCCAGAGCCCATATTGGCTTGTGGCTGCACATGGAAGTTTCCAGCATGAATTATCTTATGATCCCTTTGAGCCTGGTTGGCAAACCATAGGATGATCACATGGGTACTCCAGGATATCCTAGGACAACAGAGGATTCTACAGGTGCCCTGACAACCACTGGGTACTCCATGGTGCCTCAACCAATCCACCCAGATGTGTATTTAAGTAGCCACCTTAAGTTAACCACTAATTAACAATACTCACATCTGTCATGGATAAACTCACCCAATCCACGTCTACGAGCATAGCATAGCAATCCCGAGCATAACATAGAAGTAGCTCCCAAAGGTTTGATAATAAAAGGGCAATTGGTTCTACCTCTTCATCTACTTCCCAAAACCCGCATGTTATAACAGATCCTAACCATGCAATATTTGCGGGTTGATCTAATGCCTAAAAACTGGGTAATAAAGAGGTATGATCAAAGTGTTACTTGCCTTGCAAATGATCCGCAAAAACCTAGAGACTCGTAGTAGCACGCTTTGCACTCCGGGTATTCTATCGCAAACAAACAATAACATACATAAGCACTCAAATAGAAGCACGGGTAAAACTCAAATAAGAGATCTAACCAGAAAGTTCAACTGAAGAACTCCGGTTTTCAAAAAGAATCAAATCAAACGAAGCGACGAAACTCAAACTACGAAAGAAACAACATCCATTTACTAATATGCACTAAAGTCAAATTTTACAGTACCAATATCTTGTTGAAGTTTATTAAATAGAAAGAGGGCTTCGAGGCGAAGATCTAGGCGCTTGAATCACCTGATTCGGATAAACGAGCGAAAAGATAAACTAAAACAAAGAACATGACAGAAATCGCGATCGAAAATAATCGCGGAAAAACCCTGGAAAAAGAAAAATAGACGAACAGGCTAATGAACGAACGTTCGCTGTGCGTGGCTAACGGACGAACAGTGTTCGTTAAAATGAACGAACAGATAGACGTCCGCTATTTAACTAAACCGAAAAAACCGAACTGATCTAATAAAAAACTAGATCTAGGTTTTTCAAAAAAATGAACAGTTTTTCTAAAAAAAAACGGTGAACGGCGGCGGCGGCATATACCTCCGGCGAGGTCCGGCGGGGCGGCGGGTCCTCGGCGGGGCGAGGGCGACGGCGGCGCGGCGGTGGACGGCGGCTGCGGCGGCGGGTGGCGGGGCGAGGTGGGCAAGAGGCGGCGGCGGGGCGACTATTTAAGAGGGGCGGGGATGGTGGCGACTTGGGCAAGGGGGCGGCCAGCGGTGGCTCGGGGTCAGAGTCCCGAGTCCGCCGGGCGCACGGCGGGGCGAGGCAGCGGCGTTAGGCGGGCCGGCATGCTCGGCTGGGCTCCGGCCTAGTCGGGCGGGTTTTTTTTAAAAAATATTCTGCCAAACAGAAAAAAATCCTAATAAATATAAAAAATTCTAAAAATGCCAAAACAAATTTCCACCCTCTAAATGGAATATTTAGAACAAGGTGAACATTTTCTTGGCCTAAAAATGCAATTTTGAAAAAAATGCAATTTTTCTAATTCAAATAAAATAGCAATAAAACTCCAAATAAAAATAAAATTTGATTTTAATAATTTTCCTCCAATATTTCATTTAATTTTGGAGAAGTCATTTTATCCCCTCTCTTATATTTTAATATTAGAAATGTTTGAAGAGAAAAATAATTAAAACCAAATGATCCTCTTTTCAAAATTTGAGAAAACTCAAATATGATAATAACGAAATTCCCAACTCTCTCCGTGGGTCCTTGAGTTGCTTAGAATTTCTAGGATCAAGCAAAATGAAATCAAATATGATATGAAAAGATGATCTAGGTATAACATTCCAAATTGGAAATTTGGGATGTTACAAACCTACCCCCCCTTAAGATGAATCTCGCCCTCGAGATTCGGGTTGGCTAGAAAATAGGTGTGGGTGGTCTTTCCGTAGGTCTTCCTATCATACCCATGTGGCTTCCTCCTCGGTATGATGGCTTCACTAAACCTTGCAAAACTTGATAACCTTACTGCGGGTAACTCGGCTGGCAGACTCGAGAATCTTCACTGGTTTCTCCTTGTAAGTCAAATAGCTATCCAACTGAATCGCTTCCAGTGGCACTGTATCTCTCAGAGGGATATCAGTCATCTCTGCGTGCCACTTCTTCAACTGGGAAACGTGAAACACATCATGAACTCCTGACAATCCTTCTGGCAATTCCAGCATGTAAACAACTTCTCCCATACGCTCCAAAATTTTATATGGTCCCACAAAACGTGGTGCTAACTTTCCCTTAACTCCAAGACGCTTAACTCCTCGAAGTGGGGACACACAAAGATATACTCTGTCACCGACTTTGTAAACTGTCTCCTTGCGTTTAGAATCCGCATAGCTCTTCTACCTAGATTGGGCTACCTTGAGTCTGTTGCGAATCAACTTAACCTTCTCTTCAGACTCCTTAATCAAATCTGGTCCAAACAACTGACGGTCTCCAACTTCATCCCATAACAACGGTGTCCTACACCTCCTTCCATACGACGCTTCAAAAAGGGCCATCTTCAAACTGGCTTGATCACTATTGTTGTAAGAGAACTCTGCATATGGCAAATTGTCCATAATCTAGCGCACAAGCTCTCAACATGTCCTCCAGAATCTGATTGACTCTCTAGGTCTGTCCATCTATCTATGGATGAAAGGCTGTACTGAACTATAGCCTGGTACCCAAAGTCTCATGTAACTGATTCCAAAACTTTGAGGTAAACTGGGTTCCTCTATCTGATACAATGGTCCTCGGAACTCCATGCAGAAATACGATCCTGGTCATGTATATCTTTGCCAACTTAGCACTAGTGTAAGTGGTCCTCAATGGGATGAAATGAGCTACCTTCGTCAACCGATCGACTACAACCCATAATCGAATCATAGCCTGAACGAGTCCTGGGCAATCTCATGATAAAATCCATGCCTAGCTTGTCCCACTTCCATCGGGTATCGGCAATGGTTTTAGCTATCCTGTTGGCTTCCGGTGCTCTGCCTTTACTCTCTGACATACGTCACATACTGCTACATACTCCACAATATCCTTCTTCATTCTGGTCCACCAAAAACTATCCTTCAAATCCAGATACATCTTTGTATTTCCTGGGTGAATCGAATATGGCGAATCAAGGGCCTCCTGCAAAATCAACTTCCTGATCTTGGGGTCATTAGGCACATATACGCGATCCTCAAACCATAAGGTATCATGCTCATCCTCACGAAATCCTTTAGCTTTACCTTCGCTCATCCTTTCCTTTATCTCGGCAATCTCTTTGTCATTCTTCTAAGCTTCCCTGATCTTATCCATCAAAGTAGACTGAATTTCCAATGCTTCTACATAACCTCTCGGAACTATTTCCAACATAGCTCGCGAAGATCCTCTGCTAACTCCTTGGGTAATCCTCCGGTCATGAGTGTGTTAACATGACAATTGCGACTCAACGCATCGACTACTACGTTAGCCTTTCCGAGATGATAGTGCAACTTCATATCATAATCCTTGATGAGCTCCAACAATCTCCTTTGCCTGAGATTCAACTCCTTCTGTGTGAAGATATACTTCAAACTCTTGTGATCCATGTACACCTCATAGTTGTTTCCGATGAGAAAATGTCTCCATGTCTTCAACGCATGAACTACGGCTGCTAACTCCAAATCGTCTGTAGCATAATTTTGCTCATGAGGTTTAAGCTGTCGTGAAACATATGAAACAACTCTCCCCTCCTGAATAAGCACTGCTCCAAGTCCTCGACATGAAGCGTCACAATACACTTGATAATCCTTGCGTTTCATCAACTCCTGAAAACTGGCCTCACAATCCATAGTCCATTTGAACTTAGTGTCCTTCTTCAACAATTCCGTCATGGGCTTTGCAATCTTGGAGAAATTCTCAATGAACCTCCGGTAATATCCTGCGAGTCCAAGAAAATTCCTAATCTCTCCAACTATTGTGGGTGATTCCCATTTAGTTACAGTGACAACCTTGGTGGGGTCTACTGCTATTCCTTCTCTAGATATAACATGTCCAAGGAATCCAACTTCCTTCAACCAAAACTCACATTTGCTGAACTTGGCATATAACTGATGTTCCCTGAGCCTCTCGAGAACCAAACACAAATGCTCCTTATGCTCTTCTCATTCTTCGAGTAGACCAAAATATCATCAATGAACACCACGGCGAACTTATCTAAAAAATCCATAAATACCTTGTTCATCATGTTCATAAAATATGCAGGTGCGTTAGTTAGACCAAATGACATAACGATATACTCATATAACCCGTATCTTGTGTTAAAAGTTGTCTTAGGTATATCCTGCTCTTGAATCTTCAGCTGGTGGTATCCTGATGACAGATCAATCTTGGAAAATACTTTAGCTCCTTGCAACTGTCAAACAAATCATTGATCATCAGCAGTGGGTACTTGTTCTTGATCGTCACTTCGTTCAGTGCAAGATAATCAACAACCATCCTTAATGACCCATCCTTCTTCTCCACTAGAAGCACTGGTGACCCCCAAGGTGACGAACTTGGGTGAATATAACCTTTATCCAGTAACTCCTTAATTTGCTTCTTAATTTCCTCCAAATCCTGGGCGGGCATCCGATATGGTTGCTTTGATCTTGGCCCTGTGCCTGGCAAAAGCTCAATCAAAAACTCAATGTCTCTATCTGGTGGCATGCCTAGCAACTCCTCTGGAAATACATCCGAGAAATCCTTCAACACTGGTACTTCCTCCTATACAACTCTTGATAAGGAATTCACTTGAGTCCTCTTCGGCACATCCAGGATACATACTTAATCCTTCTTCCTTCTAGGGTGGTGAGCATAATTGACTTACTGGCGCAGTCAATGTTCCCTCCATACTTCGGTAACCAATCCGTGCCTAATATTACATCCAGTCCTTGTGACTCCAATACTATTAGGTCCGAGGGAAAGACATAGTTACCAATCCTTAATGGTAACCGATCACACCATAAACTAGCCATATACTCTGGTCCTAGCAAGGTTACTAACGTGGGTGACCTAAGGGCTTGGGTTGGCAGTTATACATATCCACAAATCCCCTTGATATGTATGAATGTGATGCACCAGTATCAAAAAGAATGATTGTAGTAAATGACTTAACCAAAAACTGACCTATAACTGCATCGGGTTGTGCTTCGACCTCCTCCATGCTAACGTGGTTCACTTGAACCATGTTGAAAGGGTTAGGCTTCTTCCCAGAGCTTCCATTGCCATTTCCATTCTCTGGTTCAGAACACTCCTTGGTGTAATGTCCATTCTTCCGCACTTGAAACAAGTAATGTGACTTAGATCCTTCTTGTCGAGCGTTGCTGGGTTGGAATGGTTCTGGCCATTGCTTCCTCCATTCCCATTCCCATTCTTGGGGCCACTATGGTTATGCAAACTTCCTCCATTGGAATTATGGCCTCCATGGTTATGGTGAATGGGTCCTCCAAAATTCGGGGTAAAAGCGGCCTCTGGTGAGCTCCTGAATTGTACTTAGCTTGTCCATACTTCCTCTTGCGGTTGTCTATCTGCTGCTGCTTCCCTTTAATCATGAGAGCTCTATCTACCAACTCCGGGTAGCTGTTGAAGGTTTCCACCATCAACTGCATGCTCAGCTCATCATGAGTCCTTCCAGAAACTTCTCCTGCTTTCCAGCATCTATAGCGATGTCATCAGGGGCATAACGTGTTAGCTTACTAAACTCATCCACATATTGGCCCACTGTGCGTCCTCCTTGGTGCAAGTTGCGAAACTCGCGCTTCTTCATGGCCATAGCTCCTGCTGAAACATGGGCAGTGCGGAAAGCCTGCTGAAACTGATCCCACGTAACAGTGCCAATGGGGTAAGTGGCTGTGAAATTTTCCCACAATGATGCTGCGGGTCCATCAAGCTAATGTGCGGCAAAATGCACTCTCTCCGCATTTGTGCATCCTGTAGTGGTCAGCTCCATTCCAATCTTGTGGAGCCAATCATCTGCAACAATCGGCTCGGTGCTACTAGAGAACACCAGTGGATTCAGCCTTAGGAAACGGGCTAAGTGATCAACAGGTGGTGGTGGTGGTGGGTTGTTGATATTGTTGTTGTTCCCCTGGTTCTGATTCTGCTGCTGGATCAACTGAGTGAGATCCGGTGGGAAAGCAAATCCATTGTCATGTCTCGGAGGCATCTGATGGGTTTAGAAAAGGTGAGAAAACAGAGTAGAATGAGGTCTAAAGGGAAAACAACTACCCATATGCACATGAGACAAACACAATCATATCACTTCAATCAATTCAAACAAGGGCATACAATCGGTCTAACTATCATTACAAAAGTGCTCAGACTATACTATATACATGGGGGAATACTACTACTGATATGGTGGTCGACTAGAAGTTTTAATCGGTAGAAGACTCCATGATATCTGCTCTAGCTTCATCAACATAGTCATCATCGCTATCGTCGGGGTTTGAGTCAGTGTCGTCGATGATGATGTAGTTCTCCGAGCAAATGTCCTTGGAATTGTCGTCATCTCCTCCTCGCGCGGGGTCTCCCATGAATACTCCTAGCTTCCTTGTCAGATCGTCATTCTTCTCCACGAGTATCGTCATTTCCTCCTCATATCCATCAGGTGTAGACTTGAGTTCTTCCTCCAGCTCCGTGATCCTGATCATTGCCTTCTTCAGATCTATCATGCCTGCGCACATCTGGTTCTCCTGGCGATGAATATGTTGGTTTAACTCCTGGATGAAAGCTGCAATGGACCTGTCCCTCCTGGTGCTGATCATCTCCCATTTCTCATCTCGGCGCCCACAAATCTGGTAGATAGTATCGTTTAGATCCTTGTTGTAAACTTCTCCAATGCGCCCCATGGTGATGTGGGCTGCCATGCTCTTTCCTAGACTCCAGGTTGGTGCATCAAAGGAAAACTCTATGGGCTCAGTGACAGGCATGAATGTCCTTCCTGGAACTTGAACTCGAATCATCCAATGCTCCTCTTCTGGTAAGGTGGTGATGTAGGTTCCGGTGAAGCTTGGTATTTCGATGTTCACGTACCTAGTAACTTCTTTCAAGTGTCGTCCAAAAGGAGTATCTTCATCCGGTTGTGTAAACTTGGTCCTTGAGTCTGCCATCCTATAGAGTTAGAAAAAGGAGAGGAGTCAGAATTGAGTAGAGAAGAGTGACCTATTGTTTTAGCTTAGTGGTCGTGTCCTACAGTTAGTGTGTGCTCTGATACCATCCTGTAGCGACCAGACCTCAAATAGTCTAGTCTCCGTGCATCAGTGTCATCCTTGGATCGGTAATGCTGACACGCATAGTACTTGAGGATTTATAACAGAGTTTCAATCACACACTTAATTACATCAAATGTCTCAAAAGAGAACTTATTGCAATAATATGGCTTAAGGCCATCTAAAAACAATAACAGTGGAAGGCTTGGAAGATAAACTGAGTCCATCAACTCCAACTGCATAGCTGAGTGAACGACAACGACCTATGGCACCTTACTCGTCGTATGAAAAGTCTGCAACATGAAATGTTGCAACCCAAAACGGGCCAGCACATGGAATATGATGGCAATGTAACACATAGAGTAATAAACAGAATGAATGCTATCACTACATGCATATATGGCTGGTGGAAAGCTATATGGTTACAGTTTTTGCATAAAGCCAATTTTTCCGTACAACAAAGGAATAAATTTTTTTAACTATCATGGTGGTTGTTAAACATTGAGAAGGTTCCTCCAACTCAATCCCAATTAAACATCATCATTAAACCCAACAAATTTATTTAGAGTGATGAGATCAACATGATAATCCAAGAACCAGATACTCAGGATGTCCATAACTGGGGACATGACTAACCATGATTAGTTTATACACTCTGCATAGGTTTGCACACTTTTCCCCACAAGACTCGAACACATCCATGATCGGAGATTCGAGACATAGCCTTTCTAAAGCATTAACTCTCTACTCTGGGTACACAGTACCACCTACAACCCACTACATCTCCTAGTCTACCTATTCAAGAGGTCACACAACTTACTCAACTATGCCAGAGCCCATATTGGCTTGTGGCTGCACATGGAAGTTTCCGGCATGAATAATCTTATGATCCCTTTGAGCCTGGGTGGCGAACCGTAGGATGATCACACGGGTACTCTTGTATATCCTAGGACAACACAGGATTGTCCAGGTGCCCTGATAGACACTTGGTACTCCAGGCCGCCTCAACCAATCCAGCCAGATGTGTATTTAAGTAGGCACCTTAAGTTAACCATTAATTAACAATACTCACATCTGTCATGGATACACTCACCCAATCCATGTCTACGTGCATAGCATAGCAATCCTGAGCATAACATAGAAGTAGCTCCCAAAGGTTTCATAATAAAAGGGCAATAGGTTCTACCTCTTCATCTACTTCCAAAACCCACATGTTATAACAGATCCTAACCATGCAATGTTTGAGGGTAGATCTAATGCATAAAAACGGGGTAATAAAGAGCTATGATCAAAGTGTTACTTGCCTTGCTGATGATCCGCAAAACCTAGAGACTTGTAGTAGCACGCTTCGCACTCCGGGTATTCTATCTTAAACAAACAATAACATACATAAGCACTCAACTAGAAGCATGGGTAAAACTCAAATAAGAGATCAAACCAGAAAGTTCAACCGAAGAACTCCGGTTTGCAAAAAGAATCAAATCAAACGGAGCTACGAAACTCAAACTACAAAAAAAAGATCCGTTTACTAATATGGACTAAAGTAAAATTTTACAGTACCAAAATCTTGTTCAAGTTGGCTAAACAGAAAGAGGGCTTCGAGACAAAGATCTAGGCGCTTGAATTACCTGATTCGGATAAATGAGCGAAAAGATAAACTAAAACAAAGAACAGGGCAGAAATCGCGATCGAAAATAATCGCGAAAAAACCCTGGAAAAAGAAAAACCGACGAACATGCTAATGAACGAATGTTCGCTGTCTGTGGCTAACGGACGAACAGCGTTAGTTAAAACGAACGAACGGACGGACGGACGTCCACTGTTAAACTAAACTGGAAAAAAATGAACCGATCTAATAAAAAAACTAGATCTAGGATTTTCATAAAAAACGAACCGTTTTTCTGAAAAAAACGGCGAACGGCGGCGGCGGCGTATACCTTCAACGAGGTCCGGTGGGGTGTCGGCGGCGTGAGGGCGACGGCGGCACGACGCGGCGGTGGCGGCGCGCGGCGCTGCGGCGGCGGACGGCGGCCTTGGCGTAGGGTGGCGGGGCGAGGCGGGCAAGAGGCGGTGGCGGGGTAGCTATTTAAGAGCGGCAGGGTTGCGACTTGGGCAAGGGGACGGCCGGCGGCGGCTCGGGGTCGGACTCCCGAGTCCGGCGGGCGCACGGCGGGGTGAGGCGGTGGCGCTAGGCGGGCCGGCCTGCTCGGCTGGGCTCCGGCCCAGTCGGGCAGGATCTTTTTAAAAAAAATATTCCACCGAAAAAGAAAAAAATCCTAATAAATATAAAACAAATTTTACAAATGCCAAAACAATTTTTCACCTTCTAAATGGAATATTTAGAACAAAGTGAACATTTTCTTGGCCTAGAAATGCAATTTTGAAAACGTTCAATTTTTCTAATTCAAATAAAATAGCAATAAAACTGCAAATAGAAATAAAATTTGATTTTAATATTTTTCCTCCAATATTTCATTTAATTTTTGAGAAGTCATTTTATCCCCTCTCTTTTATTTTAATATTAGAAATATTCGAGGAGAAAAATAATTAAAACCAAATGATCCTCTTTTCAAAATTTGAGAAAACTCAAATATGATAATAACGAAATTTCCAACTCTCTCCATGGGTCCTTGAGTTGCTTAGAATTTCTAGGATGAAGCAAAATGCAATAAAATATGATATGCAAAGATGATCTAGGTATAACATTCCAAATTGGAAATTTGGGATGTTACAGCTGTGAAGGACGCGACGTTGCCCTTGTACACATCTTCTCTAGAATCATAATGCACACATGAATGCATTACATTAATACATTATAAATTCATATACACCACGTCAAAGGAATTAAATGAAAATGAAATCTAAATTTCAAGTAGGCTTACGTCATATTCTGCATCGTCACTATACTGGTCGTATGGGTCCAACCCAGTAAGGGCCAGCTTCTTCTTTTTCCCTCGACCATCATCCTCCTGAATATACAATTACATCCATCACTAGTAAATACAGAAGCCAATTGGAAATTTAGATATGCACACATGTCACATTGATCATAGCGCTAATATACTATGATCCTATTTGCATTTTCCATTGTCATGCACACACATTGAACCACAGACCTAATATAACTACATATTGTGGACAAATTTATATACTAATGAATCAAAGAACTTATTAATCAATGGATTCCATTTTGGCATATGACATTCAAAACCCCAATCTGAGTAGCATTTAAAAACGAATCTAATAGGGACCCCAAATCTAATAAGCATGCATACATGTCTTTAGCATTAAAAACTCCAATCTGTGTAGCATTAAAAACAAGGGAATCTAATAAGCATACATCTGTCCAACATTGAAGCACATAGATCCCTATCTCTCATACAGATCTATCTAGCATTTTTGCAATGAATGTAATCCAGAAAACCCTAGTACAAAACCCCATCCCCCTCATACAGAAAACCACGGCCCATCCGTCAAACCAACTACTCTAATGTAGCGACCAGACCTCAAACGGTCAAGTCTCTGTGCATCAGTGTCATCCCTGGATCAGTAATGCTGGCATGCATAGTACTCGAGGAATTATAACAGAGTTTCAATCACACACTTATTACATCGAGTCCTCATAAAAAGTATGATTACACAAAAATATCATGGCTAAAGGCCATCTAAACTAAGTAACTACGGAAGCTCCGAAGGTAAATGAGTCCATCAACTCCAACGGCATAGCTGAGTGCAAAACAACGACCTATTGCACCTTATTCGTCGTCTGAGAAGTCTTCAACATGAGACATTGCAACCATGTAGGTCAGCACATTGAATATGTTGGCAGAGTTACACTATAAAGCAATGAAATGCAAGAACTATATCTACGTGCAATATTTGGCTGGTGGAGGCTGTAAGTTTATGATTTTTTTGCATAAAGCTAGTTTTTCCTTACAATAAAGGAATAAAGTTATTTAACTACTCCCAAGTTGCCCTTTATTTGAGAAGGTAACCCCAGCTCAAATCCCAATTAAAAGTATCATCATTATCCCAACTCAAATTAATTAAAGTAATGTGATGAGATCACATCAATAGATTCAAGCACTAGATACTCAAGATGTCCATAACCAGGGACACGACTAACCATGATTAGTTTATACACTCTGCAGAGGTTTGCACACTTTTCCCCACAACACTCGACCGCATCCATGATGGGATGATCGAGACATAGTCTTTCTGAGGCATTAACTCTCTACTCCGGGCGGACCGGTACACCTACTTCCCCCTACATCTGCTTGTCCACCTCTTCAAGAGCTCACGCAACTTACTCAACTATGCCAGAGCCCACAATGGCTTGTGGATGCACACGGAAGTTTCTAGCATGAATAATCTTATGATCCCTTTGAGCCTGGGTGGCGAACTGTAGGAAAAATCACACGGGTACTCCGGGATTTCTTGAAAAAGGCAACACTTTGTTCCCCAGGTGCCTCAACCAATCCACCCAGATGTATATTAAAGTTGCCACCTTAATGTTATCCATGATTAAATAACTCTCAAACATCCATGTGTAAATCACGATCCAATCCCCGTCTACGAGCATGGCTAAGCAATAAATAAGCATAATGCATATTCCCGGGGTGATCAAAAGATATTAGGTTCCTACATCAAGTACTACAACCAAACCACATGTTCTCAATCCTACTCATGCAAATATTTAAGGGGCAGAACTAATGCATAGTAAAAACTGGGTATAAAAGAGTATGATCAAAGTGTAACTTGCCTTGCTGACGATCTGCAAATTCTAGAGATTCTTAGTAACAAGATTCACACTCCGGTTAATCTAGCATAGACAACCAGTAGCATACATAAGACATCACTCAAACGAAGCAACGAGAAAACCGAGAAAAGATCCAAATCAAACACGAAACAAGCAAACTGATTAACTAACAAAGGTCAACCTAACAGTGTTATTATCATGTGGATTAGTTCTTAACAGTAGGCACATGTGATTGGCTACGATTTGCAAAAAGAAACAACTCAAACAGAGAAACGAAACTAAAAATACGAACGAAACAAGATCGTTTACTAATCTGAACTAAACTCAAATTTTATAGTACCAAAATAATGTTCAAGTTGGTTAATTGGAAAGAACAGAACGATATGAAGATTTAGGCACTGGTTTCATCTAATTTGGATAAACGAGTAAAAAGTTATGATAGTTTAAAGATAAGGGGCTAAATTGCGAGAAAACTATTCGCGGATAGGTCCCTGGCCAGAAAAAACCTAAAAAGAAAAAGACTACGGCTCGAACGTTCGCTAAAAGAACAAATCTAATGAATACCATTCTTTAAAACGAACGAACGAACGAACGTTCGTTAGATAGAAAAACCCTAAAGAAAAACCGATCTAACTAACCGAACCGAAATAAACCGAAAAAACCGGGAATCGGCCAGTTCGTACCAGTTCGATGGTGATGGTGGTTAACGGCGGTGGCGCGGGCTGCGGGAGGCGACTACGCGGGCGGTGGCTAAGCGGCGGCGGGCGTCGCCGGCGGCGCCAGCAGCGGCGGCAGGCGGAGGCGTGGACTCGGTGGCGACGCGACTCGGCAGCGGCGCGGCTGCGGGTTGAGGGCGGCGGCGGCTGCGGCTTGAGGGGAGAGGTGGCGGGGCGGCTCGGGCTTTAAAGGGGCTTCGGGGGGTGCGACTTAAGCGAGGGGGCGGCCACGGGAGTCAGAGCCGGACTCCCCGTCGGTGTCGGCGGCGAGCGAGACTCCTCCCACTCGGAGGAGGCGGTGGCCTGGCGCTGGGCCGGCTGGGCTTCGGTCCATGTTGTCCGAAACTTTTTTTTAACAATTTCACCGCGAAGGAGAAATCCTAAATAAACATCAAGAAAAATTATAAAAATTCTAGAAACAATTTTCACCATCCAAACCTAATATTTAGGACAAGATGAACTTTTTCTGGACTAAGATGGAATTTTCAAAAATGCAATATTTTTGTAATTCAAATAAAATAGCAAATAAAATACCAATAAAATCATAATTTGATTTTAAAATTCATTCTCCAATATTTCTCTTAGGTTGAAGAAGTCGTATGATCTTCTCTCATATATTTTTAATATTGGAAATAATTGGAGAGAACAATAATGAAATCAAATTGTTCCTTTCTTAAAATTTGAAATAAATCCAAATATGAATTTTTGTGAAGCCTCCAACTCTCTCCTTGGGTCCTTGAGTTGCTTAAGATTTCCATGATCACAACTAATGCAAGAACAATATGATATGCATATGATGATCCATGTATAACATCCAAATTGAAATTGGGATGTTACAAACCTACCCCCTTAAGATGAATCTCGCCCTCGAGATTCGGGTTGGTCACCAAAAGGTTTGGGTGGTCTCTGGGGAGATCCTCTTGATAACCTTGCTGTGAGTAAGTCGACTGGAAAACTAGAGAATCTTGACTGTCTTCTCTTTGTAGGTAAAATCACTGTCTAACAAAATTGCTTCCAGTCGCACTATATCACTCAGAGGAATATCATCCATCTTTGTGTGGCAGTTCTTCAACTGGGAAACGTGAAACACATCATGAACTCCGGACAATCCTTCTGGCAATTCCAGCTTGTATGCAACTTCTCCCATGCGTTCCAAAACTCGATATGGTCCCACAAAACGTGGTGCTAGCTTTCCTTTGACTCCAAAACGTTTCACTCCTCGAAGTGGGGACACATGATGATATGCTCTGTCTCCAACTTCATAAACTATCTATTTCCATTTAGTATCCACATAACTCTTAAGGCTGGACTGGGCTACCTTGAGTCTATCATGAATCAACTTAACCTTCTCTTCAAAGTCTTTGATTAAGTATGGTCCGAGAAACTGTCGATCTCCAACTTCATCCCATAATAACGGTGTCCTGCACCTCCTTTCGTACAAATCTTCTATAGGAGCCATCTTCAAACTGGCTTAATAACTGTTGTTATAAGAGAACTCTGTATATGGCAATTTGTTATCCCAACTAGATCCAGAATCTAGCGCACAAGCTCTCAACATGTCCTTCGGAATCTGATTAACTCTCTTGGTCTGTCCATCTGTCTGTGGATGAAATGTTGTGTTGAACTCTAGCCTGGTACCCAAAGTATCATGCAATTGATTCCAAAACTTTGAAGTAAACTAGGTTCCTCTATCTGATACAATGGTCCTCGGAACTCCATGCAGACATACGGTCCTGGTCATGTATATCTTTGCCAACTTAGCACTCATATAAGTTGTCTTCACCGGGATGAAGTGAGCTACTTTCGTCAAACGATCGACTACAACCAAGATAGAGTCATAGCCTGAACGAGTCCTGGGTAATCCAGTGATAAAATCCATGCCAAGCTTATCCCACTTCCATTCGGGTATCGTCAATGGCTTTAGCAATCCGGTTGGCTTCTAATGTTCTGCCTTAACTCTCTGACATACATCGCATATTGCTATGTACTCAGCAATATCCTTCTTCATTCCTGTCCACCAGAAACCTTCCTTCAAATCTAGATACATCTTAGTGTTGCCTGGCTGAATCGAGTACGGTGAATCATGGGCCTCCTGCAGTATCAACTTCCTAATCTCGGGGTCGTTAGGCACATATATGCGATCCTCAAAGCATAAGGTGCCGTGCTCATCCTCATGAAATCCTTTAGCCTTTCCTTTTCTCATCCTTTCCTTTATCTCGGCAATCTCCTTGTCAGTCTTCTGGGCTTCTCTGATCTTGCCCAAAAGAGTGGACTGAATTTCCAATGCTGCAACATAACCTCGTGGAACTATCTCCAAGCATAGCTCTTGAAGATCATCTGCTAACTCCTTATGTAATCCTCCGGTTATGAGCGTGTTAACATAACTCCTGCGGCTCAACGCATCTGCTACGACATTGGCCTTTCCGGGATGATAGTGCAATTTCATATCATAATCCTTTATTATCTCCAACCATCTCCTTTGCCTGAGGTTCAACTCCTTCTGCGTGAAGATATATTTCAAACTCTTATGGTCCGTGTATACATCACAATGGTTTCTGATTAGAAAGTGTCTCCATGTCTTAAGCACATGCACTACGGCTGCTAACTCCAAATCATGCGTAGCCTAGTTCAACTCATGAGGTCGAAGCTATCGTGAGGCATATGAAACAACTCTTCCTTTCTGCATAAGCACACCTCGCAGTCCTTGATGTGAAACGTCGCAATATACTTGGTAATCCTTGCGTTGGTCTGGGAGTATCATCACTGGGGCTGTAAGCAAACGTTTCTTTAACTCCTGAAAACTGGCCTCATAGTCCTCAGTACATTTAAACTTGGTGCCCATCTTCAATAACTCCGTTATGGGCTTTGCAATCTTGGAGAATTTCTCAATAAACCTCCGGTAATAGCCTGCGAGTCCAAGAAAACTTCGGATCTCGCCAACTTATGTGGGTGCCAACAATTTAGTGACAGAAGCAACCTTGGTAGGGTCTACTGCTATTCCTTCTCTGGGTATAACATGTCCGAGAAATCCAACTTCCTTTAACCAAAACTCACATTGCTAAACTCGGCATACAACTGATGTTCTCTGAGCTTCTCAAGAACCAAACGCAAATGCTCCTTATGCTCTTCTTCATTCTTCGAGTAGACCAATATATCATCAATGAACACCACGACAAACTTATCCAAAAACTCCATAAACACTTTGTTCATCATATTCAAGAAATAGGCAGGCGCGTTAGTCAAACCAAATGACATAACGGTATACTCATATAGCCTGTACCTTATGGTAAAAGTTGTCTTAGGTATATCCTGCTCTCGGATCTTCAACTAGTGATAACCTGATCGAAGATCGATCTTGGAGAAAACTTTAGCTCCCTGCAACTGGTCAAACAAATGATTGATCATCGGCAGTGGGTTTTTGTTCTTGATTGTCACCTTATTCAGTGCATAGTAATCAACAACCATCCTCAAAGATCCATCCTTCTTCTCCACTAGAATCACTGGGGCTCCCCAAGGTAATGAACTTGGTCTAATGTAACCTTTCTCCAGTAACTCCTTAATCTGCGTCTTAATTTCCTACAGATCCTTTGTGGCATCCGATACGGTCTCTTTGATATTGGTCCAGTGCCTGGTAATAGCTCAATCAAAAACTCAATGTCTCGATCCGGTGGCATGCCTGGTAACTCTTCCGGAAATACGTCGGGATAATCCTTCACAACTAGTACTTCCTCCTGTACAACTCTTGATAAGGTATTCACCTGAGTCCTCCTCGGTGCATGCCGGGATACATACTTGATCCTCTTCCCTTCTGGGGTGGTGAGATGAATTGATTTACTGGTGCAATTGATGTTCCCTTCAAACTTGGATAGCCAATCCATTCCTAGTATCACATCCAATCCTTGTGACCCCAGAACAATCAGGTCGGTGGGGAAAACATGTCTACCTATGGTTAGTGGCAACTGATAGAATCCCCTACTAGCCATATACTCCGCTCCTGGGGAACTTACTAACATAGGTGACTTAAGGGCTACGGTTGGCAGGTTATACTTATCCCCGAATCCCCTTGATATGTGTGAATGTGATGCACTAGTATCGAAAAGAACCAGTGCGGTAAATGCATTAATCAAAAACTTACCGACAACTTCGTCGGGTTGATCCTCAATCTCCTCCACATTGACGTGGTTCACCTAACCATTGGTGAAGGGGTTGGGCTTCTCGGAAAAACCTCCATTGCCATTTCCAATCTTTGTTTCAGGACATTCAGTGGCATAATTCCCAGTCTTCTGGCACTTGAAACATGTAATGTGGCTCAGATACCTCTTGGCTGGTGTTGCAGGGTTGGAACGGTTCTGGCTGCTTCTTCCTCCATTCCCATTCCCATTCTTGGGGCCACTGTGGTTGTGCGAACTTGCTCCATTGTGCATAGTATGTCCTCCATGGTTATGGCCTCCATGGTTGTGGTTATGTCCTCCTAGGTACGGGGAATAGTGGGGCTTCTACTGAGCTCCTGAAGTGTACCTCCCCTGTCCATACTTCCTCTTGTTATTATCAATCTGTTGATGCTTGCCTTCAATCATGAGGGCCCTATCTACCAACTCCTGGTAGTTGTTGAATGTTGCCACCATCAACTGCATACTCAGCTCATCATTTAGTCCCTCAAGAAACTTTTCCTGCTTAGCGACATATGTGGCTACACCATCTGGGGAATAGCGTGTTAACTTGCTAAACTCATCCACATGTTAGCCCACTATACGCCCTCCTTGACGCAAGTTGCAGAACTCGCGCTTCTTCATGCTCATAGCTCCTGTTGAAACATGGGCAGTGTGGAAAGCCTGCTGAAACTTATCCCATGTAACAATGTCAATAGGGTAAGTGGCAGTGAAAATCTCCCACCAAGATGTTGCTGGTCCATCAAGCTGATGTGCGGCAAAGAGCGCTCTCTCCGCGTCTGTGCATCCTGCAGTGGTCAGCTCTCTTCCAATCTTGCGGAGCCAATCATCTGCAACTATAGTCCCGGTGCTACTAGAGAACACGGGCGGATTCAACCTTAGAAAACGGGCTAGGTGGTCAACAGGGGGTGGTGGTGGTGGGTTGTTGTTGTTGTTGTTGTTGTTGTTGTTGTTGTTGTTGTTGTTGTTGTTGTTGTTGTTGTTGTTATTGTTGCCTCGGTTCTGGTTCTGAACTAGTATCTGAATCAAGGCATTCTGCTACTGGATCAAGTGAGTGAACTCCGGTGGGAATGCAAATCCATCACTACTAGGGAAAACCTTATACACAGAATGTTACCAATAGCGCTTGTTAAAATGAGGCGCTACTGCTACTTAGCAGTAGCGCGTCTGGCAGAACCGCACTACTGTTAGCCGCTTAGCAGTAGCGCGGCAGGAACAGAAAGCGCTACTACTATAATTGCCACACCGTTCCCGATGTGCTAGGTATAGTAGTAGCACCCTTCTACGAACAGCGCTACTACTACGGATTTTAGTAGCAGCGCGTTTTTCCTCCCCACGCTACAGTTAAAGCTATTTTCACCTAACCCCCCACGCGGCCTGATTCCCTCGCCTCTGCTTACTCCCCCAATTCTCCTCTACTATTCCTCTTCGCCTCCGCCTCGCCGCCGTCTCCCCCGACCCCGCCTCGCCGTTGTCTCCCTCGACCCCGCCTCGCCGCCATCTCCCACGACCCCGCCTTGCCG
>NC_041381.1:243747354-243775969 GCF_002162155.2 Triticum dicoccoides
CCCGACCCCGCCTCGCCGCGCCTCGGTGCCGCCGTCTCCCCCGACCCTATCTCTCTCCCCGCCCTCTGTAAGCACTCTCCCCTTCCGATCCCTCTTCTCTGCTTAGTATGAACCTTAGCTATTTAGTGCTAGTTAGTATGAACCCTAGGCTATTTTTAGTGCTAGTTAGTTAATTACTTAGATGGTAATTAGGGCA
Source organism: Triticum dicoccoides (assembly GCF_002162155.2). Classification (NCBI taxonomy): domain Eukaryota; kingdom Viridiplantae; phylum Streptophyta; class Magnoliopsida; order Poales; family Poaceae; genus Triticum; species Triticum dicoccoides. Next base: position 243,747,551 of record NC_041381.1, read on the forward strand.
GTAGTTCCTAGGTACTAATTACTTAGTAAGAACAAGGTACTAATTAGGTACTAGAATATTTTTATTTATAGTAAGTTTATTTTTAGTAAGAACTAGTTGAATTAATAGAACTAGTTAGTAAGAACTTGTTTCTATTTTTTAGTTAAAGCAATTTTTCCCGCCTTGACGTGGACGATGCCTATGCCACATCCTCGTCGTTGAGTCGGCGGAGGACGACACCTGCTTGACCAGATCGGCCATGTCCGGGACTGGGCTCCGCCGGGGTGGTACTGGGAGGCGCTACCTACTGGGGGGCGCAGGTTGGTGAGGAGCCAACCTGTCGTTGACCTGAACCTTCTTTGGTGGCGGTCGCGTGGGCTAGTGACGATCCAGAGGCTCGAGGACTCCGCGGAGGTGGTGCGTCACCGTGTCAGTGAGGAGGACGCGCACGTCCGTCGCTACTTGTTTGCGTTGGAGCACAGGCCGTTCTCCAATACCTGACAGGTTCTCCGGGGATCTCACTGGAGCTATGATCCCGTGATGGTTCCTTCTCTGTGGGTGTCCACCGCCCACGCCGATACCCGTTGTGTGCTAGAGTTTTAGTTGTATTAGTGATGTTATATGTATGACACAATTTGTGATGTATTAGTGATAATATTCGACGATGTACGGACGCATGAGATCATTTACTTTTGCTTATTGAATGCATGCTAATTTGAGTCCTATAAGATATTTTGAAATGTATATCTTGTGTTACTCAGTATCCAAGTGGCCGGTCATGTTTGCAGGTTACACCTCCGAGTGGCCTATGTTTTGCCGGAGTGTTGATTCATTTCCATTCCGGCAAATTTCAGGCGCTCGATATGTCCTATTTTAGCAAAGGTCATGCCAGATTTTTCCGTGAATTTTGGCATGACTTGTGCCAGAATATGTAGGAAATATCGAGTGCCCTGGATTTGTGTGTTGAGTATCTTGGTAGTTGTCTTCGATTGATTTTGAATTAATGTTTTAACTATGAACATAGGAAATGTCTGACGACGAAAAGGATTTTGGTATTTGCAAATACTGCGAAGATGAGCGCGGCCTGTGCGACGGAATCTTCCTAGATGATGATAGGCGCTTCAGCATCAAGCTGGACGAGAACTTCGAAGTGGATACAGTAAGTCACAACGACAAGTCTTTTTTCGTAATTAAGCATGACATCTGCTTCATTTGCTTCAACTTATTTTTTTTACTATTCTACTAGCGTATCCCCTGCCATGCAAGAGTTTTTGTATTGGATAAGATAGGTTTCAGTCATAGTATGGAGGAAAAGAAAGTTTACTTGAAGACCGAGCATGGTTTTATTTTCCATGCAAAACTATACAATTCAGACGACTACACCTATTTTGGATGCAAAACATGGCGAGCACTATGCAAGACTTATGCATTTGAGCCTGATATGGTTATCACCTTTGATATTCGTCCGGAAGATGATATTGAAGGTAATACCGACATCTGGGTCGATGTGCAAACGCCTCCAGTTATACCATTATGTAAGTTTCTCAACCATATTTATGTCTTTGATATTGTTTATTCAAAAATAGTTGACAACTAATTTGTATTGTCAGCTTATTTCGGTGCAAGGAAACATGTCCAGCGCTTGGTAGACAGGACCGTATACTGTCCTGGGGCTGAACTCAACTGCGAGGAGCTCAGTCATTATGTTTCATGGCTTGAGGATCTTGATACTGTCAAGACAAATTTTCTTCCTGCATTTAGAAATGTTAGTACTGAAAATGTGCGACCAATAGTGTTCTAATGAACTACGGTCACATCTATTTAGGAAGGATGGTAAGATTTTTATTATTTGTCATCAGTGCATCTTTTCCATACATTATTTTTGAAGCTAAACTTCATTGCTAAGTATGTTACCGTATGATGTTCTTCAACAGGGACTCCCGATGAATGTTGTGCCTTATGGGATCGAGACTAAAGGTACCATGAGTATTATCAGCTTACGGCCAAGATATCCTAAAGATTACTTTAGTGCATTCAAGATTAGCGACGGATGCTTAATAGTGCAAGACTGGACCAAATATGTGATGGGGGAGCGCAGAGAAGTACTAGGGGGCAGCAAACAGATGCGCTACCCACGATTAGGAGACAGGTTCATCTGCATGCTCCAGTTTGATCAAGGAGGAGAGCTATACATGTTTTATGTTATTTTACCTAAGAGAGAGCAGCAGGAGTGATTAGCTAGCTAGAAATGAGTTTGAGGATGATGATGTGCTACACTATTACTATGATGATAAAATAGCTAGTGTTGGTGGTAATGACTATGATGATTATTATTAGCTAGTGTTAGTGGTGGTTAAATAAATACTGTTGGAGGTAATGACTATGATGATGATTAAATAGCTTGTGCTAGCGGATTAGATTCAAGTGGAGGCAACATGTGGTGCACATCGAAAGTACTACTAGTCCAAACTAGATCAAGTTTGGATTAGTAGTATACTTTTGACATGCACCACATATTGCCTCCACTTAACCTAATCCACCTTCATTTGACACACTATTATGGACATAATGATGTAAACCTCATAACTGGTATTGTACCAATATTTGTACCATGGCGCATAAATACACTAAAAATAAAAAAAATAAAAAAATACTAGTAGCGATGGACAGAAAACACGTTGCAAGTAGTTACCTTAGCAGTAGCGTGGTACTGAATAAACGCTGCAGCTATTTGTCCTAGCAGTAGCGTGTGCGGGCACGCGTTACTGCTAAGCAATAGTTGTAGCGCCTTATTAGTAGCGCGGCCTCCCGCGCTACTAGTGGACACAAAACCCGCGCTACTGCTAGGGTTTTCCCTAGTAGTGCATTGTCACGTCCCGGAGACATCTTATGGGTTAGAAGGGTTGAGAAAATAGAATATAATTGAGGTCTAAGAGAAATTCACTACCCACATGCTCATGAGACAAACACAATCAATTCACTTCATTCAATAGCACACAAAATCACACAATCGGTCTAACCTATGATTACAAACTCGATCGTTGCTATCTACTTGGAGGGAATACTACTAGTTACAATGGTGGTCATCTAGAAATTGTCATCAGAGGAAGACTCCATAATGTCTACTCCAGCTTCGTCAATGTAATTATCATCGCTGTCTTCACTTGCATCACTATCTGTGTTGGTGTCGTCCAGGATGATGTAGTCCTCTAAACATATCTCCTTGGCTGATTCTTGCTTGTGATTCTTCATTGGTAGTCCTAGCTTCCTCTTCAGGTCTTCATGCTTCTCTAGTAGTATGAAAATCTCTTACTCGTATCCATCTCATGTAGACTTGAGTTCCTCTTCTAGCTCATTGGTTCTCTTCACCAATTTCTTGATCTTCTTCATGTGGATAATTTGTTGATTCTCTTGCCGACAAATATGATCTCCCATCTCTTGAATGTAGGATGCAATTGATCCATCCCTCCTGGTATGAATCATCTCCCATTTTTCATCTCGGCGGCCACATATTTGATAAACGGTATTCTCCAGCTCCTTGTGATACACCTCACATATGTGTCCAAAAGTGATATGGGCTGGCATGCTCTTTTTTTCCTATACTCCAGCTTGGTGCGTCCAGGTAGAAATCAATAGGCTCCATTGTTGGTGCAAATGTCCTCCCAGGTACCCAGATTTTGATCTTCCAGCGCTCCTCTTCTGGTACAGATGTAGAGAAAGTCCCTGTGAAGCTTGGTAGTCCGATGTTCAGATACTTAGTGACTTCCTTCAAGTGTTTTCCAAAAGGGGTGCCGTCATCCGGCTGAGTGAACCTGTTCCTGGGATCCACCATCTATGGAGTAGAAATAGAGGAGAATTAGAAATGAGCAGAGAAGAGAAATCATGTGGCTTATTCTAGTGGTCGCGTCCTATAGTTAGTGTGTGCTCTGATACCATCTTGTAGCGACCAGACCTCAAATGGTCAAGTCTCTTTGCATCAGTGTCATCCCTGGATCGGTAATGCTGACACGCACAGTACTCGAGGAATTATAACAGAGTTTCAGTCACACACTTATTACATTGAGTCCTCATAAAAAGTATGATTACACAAAAATATCATGGCTGAAGGCCATCTAAACTAAATAACTGTGGAAGCTTCGAAGGTAAATGAGTCCATCAAGTCCAATGGCATAGTTGAGTGCAAAACAATGACCTATCACACCTTATTTGTCGTCTGAGTAGTCTGCAACATGAGACATTGCAGCCATGTAGGTCAGAACATTGAATATGCTGGCAGAGTTACACTGTAAAGCAATGAAATGCAAGAATGCAATATTTGACTGGTGGAGCCTATAAGTTTATGATTTTTTTGGAATAACGCTAGTTTTTCCCTACAACAAAGGAATAAATTTATTTAAGTACTCCCAAGTTTCCCTTTATTTGAGAAGGTAACCCGAACTCAAATCCCAATTAAAAGTATCATCATTATCCCAATTCAAATTAATTAAAGTAACGTGATGAGATCACATCAATAGATTCAAGTACTAGATACTCAAGATGTCCATAACCGGGGACACGGCTAACCTCGATTAGTTTATACACTCTCCAGAGGTTTGCGCACCTTTCCCCACAAGACTCGACCGCATCCATGACCGGATGATCGAGACATAGTCTTTCTGAGGCATTAACTGTCTACTCCGGGCGGACCGGTACATGTACTTTCCCCTACATCTGCTAGTCCACCTCTTCAAGAGCTCAAGAAACTTACTCAACTATGCCAGAGTCCATAATGGCTTGTGGCTACACACAGAAGTATATAGCATGAATACTCTTATGATCCCTTTGAGCTTGGGTGGTGAACCGTAGGAAAAAATCACACGGGTACTCCGGGATTTCCTGAAATAGGCAACATTGGGTTCCCCAGGGGCCTCAACCAATCCACCCAGATGTATATTAAAGTTGCCACCTTAATGTTATCCATGATTAAATAACTCTAAAACTTCCATGTGTAAATCATTATGCAATCCCTGTCTGCGAGCATGGCTAAGCAATAAGTAAGCATAACGTATATTCCCGGGGTGATCAAAAGGTATTAGGTTCCTACCTCAAATACTACAACCAAACCACATGTTCCCAATCCTACTCATGCAAATAATTGAGGGGCAGAATTAATGCATAGTAAAAACTGGGTATAAAAGAGTATGATCAAAGTGTAACTTGCCTTGCTGACGATCTGCAACTCTAGAGATACGTAGTAACAATCTTCGCACTCTGGGTAATCTAGCGTAGACAAATAGTAGCATATATAAGCAATCATTCAAACGAAGCAATGAGAAAACCGAGAAAAGATCCAAATCAAACACGAAACAAGCAAATGTCTTAACTAACAAAAGTCAACCTAAGAGCGTTTTTATCATGTGGATTAGTTCTTAAAAGTAGGTACATGTGATTAGCTATGATTTGCAAAAAGAAACAACTCAAACAGAGAAACGAAACTCAAAATACGAACGAAACAAGATCGTTTACTAATATGAACTAAACTCAAATTTTACAGTACCAAAATCATGTTCAAGTTGGTTAACTGGAAACAACAGAACGATACGAAGATTTAGGCGTTGGTTTCATCTAATTTGGATAAACGAGTAAAGAGTTATGCTAGTTTAAAGATCAGGGGCTAAATCCCGAGAAAACTATTCCCTGGCTGGAAATAAACGTTCTCTAACAGAACAAATCTAATGAACACCGTTCGTTAAAATGAACGAACGAACGTTCGTTAGATAGAAAACCCTAAAGAAAAACCGATCTAACTAACCGAACCGAATTAAACCGAAAAAAACCGGGATTCTGTCGGTTCGACAGTGACGGCGGTTAACGGCGGCGGTGGCACGACTCGGCGACAGCGCGGGCTGCGGGAGGCGACGACGCGGGGGCGGTGGCTAGCGGCGGTGGGCATAGGTTACAGCGGTAGTAGCAGCAACAGCGGCAGGCGGCGGCACGACTCGGCGGCGGCGCAGCTGCGGGTTGACTGCGGCGGCGGCTGCGGCTTGAGGGGAGAGGCGGCGGGGCGGCTCAAGCTTTAAAGGTGCCTTGGGGGTGCGACTTGCGTGAGGTGGCTGCCACGGGAGTCCGAGCCAGACTCCTTGTCGGCGTCGGCGGCGAGCGGGACTCCTCCTGCTCGGAGGAAGCGGTGGCACGGCACTGGGCCGGCTGGGCTTCGGCCCAGTCCATCCGGAACTTTTTTTAAACAATTTCGCCGCAAAGGGAAAATCCTAAATACATATAAAAAAGTTCTAAAAATTCCAGAAACAATTTTCACCGTCCAAACCTAATATTTAAGACAAGATGAACATTTTTCTGGACTAAGATGCAATTTTAAAAAATGCAATATTTTTCTAATTCAAATAAAATAGCAAATAAAATACCAATAAAATCATAATTTGATTTTAAAATTATTTCTCCAATATTTCTCTTACGTTGAAGAAGTCATATTATCTTCTCTCATATATTTTAAATATTGGAAATAATTGGGGAGAAAAATAATAAAATCAAATTGGTCCTTTCTTCAAATTTGAAATAAATCCAAATGTGATTTTTTGTGAAACCTCCAACTCTCTCCTTGGGTCCTTGAGTTGCTTAAGATTTCCAGGACCATAACAAAATGCAGGAACAATATGATATGCATATGATGATCTATGAATAACATCCAAACTGAAAATTGGGATGTTACATCTAACCATCTATACTACAGTATGAATCACAATCTAACCAATGCAACTAACTCTACAAGCTAATATCCTTAATATTGCAACTAACAAGCAAGTGCAAATACCTCCTGCTCCTCTCCAAGCTGTGCATCAGGGGTATCGGGAGGGACTGCGCCGCTTTACACCGTCACCTTCTACTCCTGCAAAGCTGAGGCGAAGCCCACCACCTCCTTCTCCACATCCGCAATGGTTGCGAGTTTCCCCGCACCGCCATGGACGCCGCCAACGTCCTTCACTTCATTCGCTTTCACCGCACCCTGCATCTCCACTACATCTCCGGCCGCTGCCCCGGCGTCGCCACGAGCTTCCACCATGGGATAGATGGTAGCGATGAAGGTGATGAAGAGGATGTGGTGGGGGAGAGTGAGACGGTGCGGTGGAGGCAGTGGAGGAGAGCGATACGGCGCCGGTGGGGGAGAGGAAGATGATGCGGCAGGGAGGGGATTTTGGGGGGAAATTGTAGGGGCGATGCATCGGGAGGTGGTTCCCCCTCTTTATATGATGGGACGTTTTGGCCATGTCCCATGGACACGTGCTACCCCACGATCGCCGTCAGTTGCATGCGCCCACGTATACGAGTACCACTATACAGTCAACATATGAAAGCACTATATGGGTAAACAGTCAAAGGTGGACTCGTCCCTACACGGCCCCACTCATCAGACTTAACGGTCAAAGGCATTGACCCGACGACAATGTCTGTTGTAACCTGTTCTGAGGGTTTCTGTCAAGGGAGTGAGCAAAAGTGAGCAAAAGTTAAGAGCATGGGGATGAATGAGTACAACTAAGGAACTAGGAGCATAGAAATAAAAATCCCTTCAATCAAAGAAGCAATTTCATAGGCACCCTTAAAAGCAACAAATTCTTCAATTTGTTCAATATCAAAGTAATTATAAACACCCTTGTCATAAGAAGATAAAAAACAATTATCCTTAAACTCACATTGGAAGGGAAGGTGTTTTTTAGGGTCCTCAGGACAATAAGTAAAATCATGTATTTCGCATAGATTCAAAGCATAGCAATATAAACTATGAATATGATGCCATAAAAGTTTCCCTTTTTGAGATAAGTAGTGTCGCACAAAATAAGCATGCTCATTTAATGATTTTCCCTCAACTAAGCTAGTTGGGTTTTCAGCACGAGCACAAATGGTCGAAGATGATCCAAGTAGAAAGCTTCAGTAGTATGATAGATTTTGGGTGGTTCTTCAACCGTTGGTGTAGCAGGTACAACTATTTTTTTGGTATTTTGCGTTTCCTATCCATAACAAAAGATAGAAAACAAGAGCACAAAATAAAAATTACATAGTGATAAAGCAAAAAAGCACACACGAGAATATTCACCAAACACTATTGCTCCCCGGCAATGGCGCGAGAAAAGGGTCTTGATAACCCACAAGTGTAGGGTATTGTTTGTAGCCTTCTTCAATAAATAAGAGTATCGAACCCAACGAGGATCAAAAGGTAGAACAAATATTCCCTCAAGTTCTATCGACCGCCGATGCAACTCTAAGCACACTTAACGTTTGCTTTACCTAGAACAAGTATGAAACTATTTTGCAAGAATAAAACTATGAGTACTTTGTGAGAATAAAACTACGATAAATTGCAAGGTAATAAAAGTGGATAACTTTTGTCAACAAGAAAGTCATTTGTCCTTAGACAATCAATAACAAATATTGGTAACCATTCTTGCAATTCTATATGAGGGAGAGGCATCAGCTAACATACTTTCTCTACTTGGATCATATGCATTTATGACTGGAACTCTAGCAAGCATCCGCAACTACTAACGATCATTAAGGTCCTGAAACCCAACCATATCATTAAGTATCAAGTCATCTTTATCCCATACGCAACAACCCACCTAATCAGGTTTAAGCTTCTGTCACTCTCGCAACCCACCATAAGAGAATCATGAACATATTGCAACACCCTACAGCAGGGGCCCCTCACCTTTGCGCGAGACGAAGGGCACCGCAGGACAGCACCATAAATATAATATAGAATCATACCAACCAAGATCACGATTAACCCATAGGACAAAACAGATGTACTCAAACATAATAGGATAGCCAAATATCATTGGGAAACAATATATGGAGTTGAGCACCATGTTTAAGTAGAGATTACAGTGGGCATAAGGGGTGTTACAACGCTGCACAGAGGGGGGGAGAGTTGGTGTTGATGGTAGCAAGATTGTTGATGTAGATCGTCGTCACGATCTTTGCCCCGACAGCACTCCGACGCCACCGGGAGAGAGGGGGAGAGAGCCCCCCTCCTTCTTCTTCTTCCTTGGCCTCCCCCTAGATGGGAGGAGAGTTTCCCCTCTAGTCCATGGCCTCCATGGCATGGGAGGGGCGGGAGCCCCTCCGAGATTGGATCTCCTTCTCTGTTCTCTTCTGTTTCGCGTTCCCCAGATCTGGCCCTTCACGGTTTCTTAAATTCCCGGAGATCCGTAACTCCGATTGCGCTGAAATTTTTACACGATTTTTTCCACAAATTATCTTTCCTGCGCCAGAAGAAGGGCCCCAACCGACCTTCAAGGAGGGCATAATACACAAGGGCAGGCCTAGGCCCTGGGGCGCGCTCTGGTGGGTTGTGGGCACCATGGGCCCCCGTTTGCGTTGATTCCACCTCCTAAAAATCACATATGTTCCAAAATAATTCTCCATAAATTTTTATCGTGTTTGGACTTTGTTTTATATGGATTTTTTGCAAAACAAAAACATGCAAGAAACAGGAACTGACATTAGGCACCAGATTAGTAGGTTAGTACAATAAATCAGTTAAAAAGTTGCCAAGAGTATGTGAAAGTTGTATAATATCGGCATGAAAAATTCAAAAATTATAGATATGATGGAGACGTATCGCCCTCACCCCTTGGTTTCATCCTGGCGATCCGGACGCCCCAACGGTGGTCAAGGTATGCACGAGGCTGGGCCCTGTCGACGCAGAGCACAAAGGCAAACAAGAAGGAAACCAAGCACGAAAAAGAAATCACGGAGTCCAAACAGTAATTACAGGCACCAAATGTTCTGCAAATTCAAACAAAGTCTTAAGCCTCCACGCGGCATGATAAATATCATAGGGTAAACTCTAGGAGGAGGGGTCATCATCGCCATCGCCGCTGCTCGTCCCAGTTGCGGCAAGCTCATCGCCAATATCACTGTCGCCGCCGTCACCGCCAATTGCCTCTACCGCAGGGGGCTCGGTGTCAGAGATGTAGGCGAACTTCTTCAGCAGTGTGTCCACATGGCTCTCCACAGCCGCCGCAGTGGTGGCATGGGATTCAGGAGAAACCGGGACAACCACAACATCGAAGTCGAAGCCGGAATCCTAGAGGTAGAGGTGGCTGAAGATGCGCGTCGCCTCCACGGAGAAGAGGGAGCGACACTCATCTTCCAGGAAGGAGTACACCTTGGCGGCGGCACCTTCAAGCTCTTCGACAAGCCTAGAGGAGAGCCATGCAAAACCACCTTCGGGGGGCGCGAGAAAATCCTACAAGCCTCCTCTTAACATCAACTATAGCCCCTAGCGAGCCCTGAGCTCGAGGGAGGGGAAGGCATCGTGCTCTGCGGCCGCCTTTTTCTTGGCGGCAGCTAGGGTCTTCTCCCTGGCATCCAGCTAGGCTGTTGCCTTAGAGACGCGCTGGTCGTGGGACGTCTGGGCTTCGACCACCTCCTCCTTCAATTTGGCTAGACGCTTGCGTCTCGGGGTCTGATGAACAGTCACCTGGGACAGCACGGAGTCGCGGTCAGTGAGCTTCGCCTCGCGGGCCTTGAGGTCCTCCTCCTGCCAGTGGAGCCGCTATGCATGCGGGGCCTACTCCTCCTGAAGGGCCTTTAGATTGGCCTCCGCCTTGCCGCAGCGCCACGTCGCGATACTACAAAAAAAATACACTTCTATGATGATATGTGTTTGTCACAGTAGGTCATGTTTTCCGTCATGCATGTATATCCATGGCGATTTTATGATAGAATCAAGATAGTCATACCTGTGCTGTCGTAGAAGTGTTCCATGAGATTACAAAATTATCATTACAAAAGTGTCCTCTTCCGTGACGATAAATCGCGCGTCATGGAAGTGCTTTCGTCAAGGGTGACCGACACACGGCATCCACCATAACGGGTCCCTGTTAAGCTATCGTGTCCGGTTTTGGATCTGATAACCTGCTAACAGCCAGGACCAATAGGGCTTTTTCCACGTGTAAATTTCTCATTGGCGAGAGGAACCACGTGTCGGTTCACCGTTGGGACAGATGTCATACACTCATTGGACCAAAGGCGCCTATGATATGTAGACACGTGGGATGGCCCAATAGTGGACCATTTAAGGTAAAAAGGCCGGCCCAGCTAAAGGCCCACCATATTTTTTCAAACACTAGTGGGCTGGCCCATTAACAGCCTGCCATGTTTTGGGTCAAATTGAGGCCCATATCAAATCAGGCCCATTCACAGCCTGCCGTGTTTTGGGAAAAATTACGGCCCATATCGGATCAGGCCCATTAACATGCCTCTTTTCTTTTGGGCCCATTCTAAGCCAGGGTTGTATTTCAGCCTGTTAAATGCCCGTTTACCAGTTTGGCCCGATAATAGTTTTGGCCTGTTAGCGGCCTGTGGTGCATCTGGGATATTGTCGGCCCGGTTTAACTTTAGGCCATTTAATGGCCCGTGCAGAAACTGTGTTGTATCTTGTCTGAAGTAACTTTAGGCCTCTTAACGGCCCGTAGTCTTCGTGGATAAATTTCAGCCCAACTGGCCTATCAGCCTGTTAATGGCCCGTGTAACAGTTGGGCCTAATTACAGCCTGCGTTGAATCCATCCTACTCACAACCCATCTGATAATGGCCCATGACACTGTTGGGCCTACGTCCTATGTTGATACTGGCCTGCTTAAAGCCCATAATTTTATTGGGCCAAATAGGGCCCGAGATGTATTTTGGCATGTTAACGGCTCGTCCTATTTGGGCCAAACATGGGCCTTAGGCAGTTTTGGACTGTATTGGCCCGTGAATTTTTCGGCTCAACACTAGCCCAATCTAGTTTTTAGCCTGTTAAAATCCCATGGTATTCTCTAGCCCAGCTGGCCAGAACTTTACTCGGCCTGTTAAAGCCGGTAAACTACTATCCGATTAGACCTGCTAATGGCCCAAGATGATTATAGGCCCACGTTTTGGCCCATATGAGTAACAGGCTGGCCTGAAGACAGACAACATTGAGATCCATTGAACCTTCTGGCCTAAATTACAGCATACCGACCAAGAATTAACCTATACTATACAATAAAGAAATTACGGCATAATAAAGTGCAACATAACTACGGATTACATACGCTGGGCATCAAAGGTCACCACTAATGCATACAAACGAGCCGACAAAAGAATATATAAAACTGAGAGCACTTCAGAAGGCATCTGTCCTGGACGGGATGGCCATCCCAAGCGGCTGAACAAGATGATGTGACCTCAGTTGTGTCTACGATAGATGCTGCATTCCTAACTTTATAGCACGAAAGCTCACAAGGTAGTCCTCTGACATGTTGATTGCTTCTTTGACAGCAAGTCGGAGCTTAGCTGAAGCAAGCCTTTCCGCTTTAGGTTGAGACTGAAGAAGTCAAACTGATTGAGGAAGCGACTGCACACAGGTTGTCCCACAACTGCTGGAGAGTAGCTTCAACTCACTATCTTCATCAAGACAGGACCTTGGTGTCATCTCGCTCTCTTCAAGATGGTTTGGCTCACTATCTTCCCTAAAGTTATGCTTGGCATAAGAGATGCGACTCTGAAAGAGAAACAAAGAGACACGTAATAGGTTTCACAATTATATAAGCAAATAAATGGACTGTTCGGCATAAGGAACATGTTTTTACAACTACAATTTAAAACTAGTAGTTGTTGCAAACATCCAATCAGATGTAAATAGCAAAGTAAATAGCAGTGGAGGAAATGATGCCTATCCAAATCTATACTAGAACAAAGTTTGAAGGCTTGAGAAGGATGAACCAACATTACATGTTAACACGGGCTGGACAGAGGCCTTGTCCATGTCGATGGAAGGATAATTCAATAAATTTCCCAAAGAAACTTCTTTATAAGCGTTGCCATTATTCTACATTTTGTAAAGAGTAAATATAGATCACATAATATTGGAAGAAATAGAGGATAATGAAGCTTAGGTGCAGACTGATGATACATAATCAAATAGCAATTAATTAAGTACAACATTACAAGGAAAAAGGTACTGACAAGAGGAATGCAGACATCAACGTGTGCACTGGCATTGGCTTTATTCAACATTTTGGTAAGAGTAAATGTAGATCTGATGCAGAGTAATGCTAGATAAGATGCAGAGTAATGCTAGATAATGAACTATCTCACGATGCAAGTACAGTAATACCACTACCGTCCGTTATTACTTGTCGCTCAAATGGATGTCTCTAGCACTATTAAGTTCTAAATACATCCAATTGATCAGCAATTAATTCGATAAAGAGGGAGTACATGACAAAAGGTACTTACGTTAGAAATCCAAAACTTCATAACCATTGTGTTAATTCTACATTTATCTAAGAGTAAATATAGATCTCATAATTTCGATCAAAGGGAGGATAAAGAAGCGAACGTTTACAATGATGCTACATAATCAAACAACAATGAGTGTTAGTATGCTGACAAAGGGCAAGAGGTACTGACAAGAGCAATGCAGTGCCCAGTATTGTTGTGAGATCCTATGATCCTTTGAGCAAGGAGATTCATCTGAAATTAGTTTTCATAGAAGAGAGAAGGTAAGGCACATGCAAAATTTTAGGTGTTAAAATTTTGAATTGATATCATAGACAGTACCTGACGATGGGCTCTCAACAGTTCGAATAGGGGTTTGGCCAGTGGAGTAGGGGTAAAGTGTGGTATAGTTGGGACTATGTTTTCTATGGCTGCTGATCTATCTAATTTAACATGTATCACTACCTTTTCCAAATACATAGTTTGTAGTCCTTGTGGATCTGCACTCACCCTCTTCCTTTTGGACATCTATTACAGAAGAACAACATTTGACAAGAAAAATGTAGTATGATGACACATGGAATAGGTACAGAAAATGGATAGGTATGGCATATACTCATATATGATGCTTAAACTAAGAAGATGGTGTTGTAACAAAGTATAAGTAATGCAAGAGGTCATATGCAAAATATGTGCGACAAATACAACCTTGCCAAGTTAGAGCAAGCACCTTGATGGGTGAATAAGATAGGCCATCCTCCACCATGCCAAGTTTGTTAGCCAGTGGATTGTTCCGCAATATTCCTCTCGTGCACCCATTCTCATATTCATTTCGATCATGTTCAACACCTGACATGCATGAAAACATAAAAACTTGTGAGATTATCTTTGTAATGTAGAAATGATTCTAATCCAATTCTGCCTCCCTATAAACCCCTTTGTGCTATCTCTGCAATTCTACTGAGAGATGCCATGCATGCCGTAATTTGGGGTGTGCATTAATATAATGTGGCCTACTGCTCAAAATATGAGAGCTCCAGAAGTGATGATACTTCGCAGATGATAGGTTCAACATATAGTTAAGAAGAACAAGTCGACCTGGCCTGGCAGGTTCTAAATATACTAAGGGAGAACAACTCGACCTGACCAGTTGACCGCAAATGTCTCTGCTACTCTTCCCAACAAGGAACATACTTATTAAAGAAGAGAAGATGGCCATGTTAAAGAAGAGTAGAAGAGCAAGTAGACTGAAGATATTACAAGGTTTTCTATACAATGTCTATTGCCCACCCATGATGAACGAGAGCGCACAGAGAAATACTATTCCTTCCAGTGTCTCCATATGTGGCTCACATGCATTTCGAAACTGAAGTAGGAACAGTGAGCTGACCAATTAAACATGTCTCAGTTTTACTAATATGAGCATAATATCATATTCGAATTGGTACAACTAAGATTGTTTAGCTCGATGGATGGAGCAGTGCTATTACGACACAAACCATGTAGGCTGAGTGTGGTGATCATAAAATGGGGAAACCATAAGAATGATGAGTATAGTGTTGACTGTGGCAGTGGGATGGCAGATCTGATGCTGCAAACCGTGCAAACGGTAGTTAGCAACCGATTTTTCTTTGAAATAACAACTAAGATTTGGTATGGACAAGAAATACAGTCAACAAGTGACAAAAAAATGCAATTCTACTATCTCTCTATATGTCGCGACATGCATTTGGAAACTCAAGTGGGACCTTTAGCTAACCAATAAAATGTGTGTGTTAACTAATATCAGTATCATATCACAATCATATTTGAGCAACTAAGCTTTGGAATTATGAGTGTTGTGTTGTTTAGCTTTAAGGGTGGAGTACTGCTAGTACGACAGAAAGCACCTAAGAAGATCATAGTAGAGTAGATAAAAGGGGAAACCCTAAGCATCAAGAGTAAAATCAAGAAAGTGGAACTGCTAGACCATATGGGATTGTATTACCGGTACGACAAGAAAGGGCTACATAAGAACAAAAAAGCCATGGCCCTCCCAGCCATAGTCCAATATACAAAGGAGTGAAGGTAAATTTCTAAAAAAAATTGGGATCCCCTGTAATCTAAGTCATCTGGGCCGCCCAATAATTTAACTGTAGCTCCGCAGGTGTGTGGCGTACATGCTTTTCGAAATGAATATAGGAACATTAGGTGACCAATTAAAAGTTCTCTGTTTTAGTAATATATGAGCTTCATATCAGATTTGTATATCAACAAGTAAGCTTTGGAACTATGAGTGGCATGTTGTTTCGCTTGATGGGTTGAGGTCTTGAGGAGCAGTGCTAGCACGACACGAAGCACCTACGATGATGGTAGTGAATATAAAGGGGGAAATCCATAGGCTTTAGGAGTATAGTGACTGTGCCATAGTAGATCTGAAGGTGCAAACCGGACAAAGGCTACTTCGCAACCAATGTTTGCTTTCAACTAGCCACTACATTTTGGTATGGACAAGTACAGTAAACAAGTTAGATCTATTTTGCGAGTGAGATCAATAACTTAAGAAGATATGAACGAGTACCACCTCTCTTGCGATGCCGTGTATGCCCCTGCTGATACGTTGAGGGTGATGCGGGTGCGATGGCTATCGGTGGTGCGGAAGAAGACTTTAGATGGCAGATGGCCAGTCGGGGGATAAGTCTATTGTCGTGGATGAGGCTGTCGTAGGAGCGGCAATGGTAAGGTGGACAACAACGCTGATGAAGCGAGAGGACGCGATGAAAGGATCCTAGTACGGCGCCGTGGATGAGAGACGTCCATTTCTTGCATTGGACGACAGGGTAGGGGTAGCGGCTCCGGCAAGGTGGAGGATGGGGTGGCGGGCGGAGGAGGCTGGCTGCGGTGGGGAGGTTGTTGTGGCGCCGAACGTGTATGAATGAGGAAATGGAGGGGGAGGAGGGGATCATAAACTTTTTTGGACGCGCTCGTCTGAAATGTGGGAAAGTTCCGAACTTATCCCCCATTTAAAATTTCGGGCATCACGTCAGTTGGGGATAGGATGGTAATCTTGTATCTCCCAAATATTTGCCGGTAGAGATTTTAGGTGATGAGAGGGTGTTTTGCCGCCCATGGTTGGTGCAAACGGTGTATGAACGGGGCTGACAGGTAGGCCGGTTGTGTCACATCTGAGGAAAGTTACACATCTGCTCCTATTTAAAATATTTGCCTACATCGATTTCGGACGAGAAGAGTTTGTTTTGCCGCCCACCGTGTATGAATGGGGAAACGTACAGAGAGACACATGTCTTTTAGATGACCTTGAATCAAATTTGTTTTGCCGCCCACATTTGGCACCCACCGTGTCTGAATGGGCTCACTGGCGGTCGTGTCACGTCTGATTGAAGTTACTAGTCTACCCCTATCAACTGCAATGTAAATCCGGTCGATTAGGATGTGAAGTGTCAGGGGTAGACAGTAATTTCCATCTTGCAAACACTTCTTTGGGCAGCCGACAAATGACAGTGGGTGATTTTCCGCTTCGTTCAAAATTTGGGAGAATTAGCATTCACGTTCACCTTGGGCCGTGGCAACTAAACTCAAATCCAATTTGTATTCGATTACCAATATCCATACATCATTCTACATTTTGTTATTTATTTCTTCAAAACCATGACAAAGATTTATTCCACCTTTATATATGATTGTGATTTAGAAATGTTGTGATCTTTGAATTCAGTAGGTTGGATACACTTTTGTGTCAAACAGTCATTTCATCTAATACAATATGCTCACACGAAAAACAGTTCACCTTATGTCAATCATACAAGTACAGAGGATTACCTCGCCTCAGAAATTCAGATCATTACAACACATGCACAACATAGGGGGTCTTACAACATAATCCATTCAGAGACATGACAACATGCAAGTATAATAATGTAATGATAATTTCAACTGGTATCTAAAGAAGAACTGGGATTACCCTGGGATTCAGATAGCAGAAGCAGTAGGACCTCCTCCGTCTTCAAATGCAACATTCTTACTTCCTCCAATTCTTGGGTTGCTTGCATAATGTGTGCAGCTAATTGCATAATTGCCAGCCTCAAGATCAAGATTACCTCATTCATGGAAGCCACACCATCTCTTTCTGCCTCTAGTAGAGCCTCAAGAACTATAATATCTGTGCTAAGACTGCTCTCCGGCGGTGTTGTCTCTGAACTACTACCATCTGGTAACATGGATGGCGCACTACTTCCACAAATAGATTCTGGGGTTGTACATTGTGTCCTAGTGTGTACGTTATCCTGAAAGGTTTCCGCTGGACATAAGTAAGAGATAGTTATCGCATGATCTAGCCAGTAAGCTTACATGGTAAATGACATACGAATTACTGCCGAGCATGGCAAGCTATATTTAAATTGTTTGAAGCAGCATCAGCCAAAAGAAAATTAAAATCGTAGGATGAAACTAGGGATGTAAGTGGAAAATAAACGCCATCCGCCAGTCCCATCTAGTTTGTTTTTGCTAGCTCTC
This sequence comes from Triticum dicoccoides, assembly GCF_002162155.2. Taxonomy (NCBI): domain Eukaryota; kingdom Viridiplantae; phylum Streptophyta; class Magnoliopsida; order Poales; family Poaceae; genus Triticum; species Triticum dicoccoides. Next base: position 243,765,286 of record NC_041381.1, read on the forward strand.
TAGTTCATTTTCCTCAAAAAACTAAAACTCTTTTGAAATATCATACCACTAGTGGACTTTAATCGGGATTAAATGGTGCCCAATTGACATCCCTAGTTGAAAGGGAGTGTACCACCGCTATATTTAAGTTGCCAAAGCATCTAAGCAGTTGAAATAATCTGAGAAAGCACTTAACAGTGTGGCCTCATATAAACTATGAAGACAGTCTTGTGATGAAGTTCATAGGAAAAGTTAAGGAATCAAATGAACTAGGCATGCATTTCTTTACGATAGTACAACATGTAATGCTGACATATTGGCCAACTCAGGTATAGCCTAACAAGTAACAAACAAGCATTGAATCAAGCAATACAGCAAAGCGGACAACTGAACTATTTGTAATTCTGTAGGATTACAGGTTGAGGGCACAAGCCCAGAATGCAGCCCACACGCATTACATTTCACATGTACTAAAACACACCTGCTTACCATATGTTGTTGTGAAGCCTCGCTGTTGTTGCAATGTTCTTTGAAGATATCGTAAACATCTCATGGTTGCAAATCTAGTTGTTGTAGTTTATTCTGCACCCTCTATTTAGGTGAAATTAATTTTAATCGCATGCACTGGTTTGAATTGATCATCAATGGTTCATTTACACTAATGAAAGAAGGGTGTGTGCCTATGGAACAATATATGTGCTTCACTCTATTTTTATGCTTGTTCGAGGTGCCAGCCCCAAAAGAACAAATATTTTGCTTGATGGGGTTGGCAGCTCCCTAATTAATAGAAGCATCAAATTAGTCATGAAACTTGGGAAGATCAAGAACGCACAAAAAAGTAGGGTCTGTTTGGTTTGAGACTAGCGTGGCCAAGCCAAAGTGTGGCTAACCACACAAGTATGGCAAGCCACACAAGTGTGGCTGAGAAATTGGATGCAAAACTTTGGCAAAAGTTGGCAAAAAAATTGTCTCTATGACAAGTGGGACATAGGGGCAATAAAGTGTGGCAAAACAAAACACACGCCAACTAAACTGTGGCATCCAAACTTTGGCTTGGCAAATTATGGCTGGGAACCAAACAGCCCCGTAATGAACAGAGGCTTGGAGCAGTGATGTAATAGCTAGCATCAGAAAATGTAGGGTAAAAAAAGAAAAGCAGCGGAACCACATGCTAGTTTGCTGATGTGTAATTAAGCATAGAGAACATGAAGCAGTATGATGGAACCAGCAGGTGGCATCAGAACAACATCATTATAATAAATATAGAATGTAAGGAGTAAAATAGGAGTCACTGATATCTAGAAGTACAATAATACTTAGGACATAAGTAAAGCATTGTAACTATATGTGCACTGGTTTTGTAATTTAGCACATGTAACATGTGCACTGCCAGAATTATGGCCCTACAGTTGCAAGCAGAATCATGTGTCTCATGAAAAATGGAATGATGCCCTAAAACACTCAAGGGTATAGTGCTTATGCTAAGAAAGTGAACGTAGGCGCAAGCCGTTGGATTGTAGTACCTGATTCTCGGCGGCGTATGGGTATCATTGTCATACTTGATAGCTAAGGATTGTCGATGGTGCTCGTGTTGCGGTTGAGTTTGGGCCGGTTGTCGCCGTTGCTGAAGCTGCTTCTGTGCTTCGGTTGCGGCGCCTGTTGACATACAAGAAAGTTCATCTGTGCTAAGCGAAAAGTTCCATGATAAAGAAGAGAAAAAACGAAGGAGTTCAAATCAAAATAACATGATGAGGCTGCAGCGTCAGTAAAGCAGGGCCGGTGGAGTTGATTATGGCATCCGTGGAGCGGGTCCGGTGCTGTGGACGAAGGCATCGGCGAAGCTCATCCAGCGTGGTGTACAGTGCTTTCGGTGAGGCGGATCCGTTGCGACGGACAAGGGCTTGTACGAAGGGCCAGCGATGGGGCACACAAGGGAGTCAGTGAAGGGCCTACACTGTGGTGGATGAGGGCGCCAGTGAATCGGATCCGGTGCGGTGGACTATGATGGCGGTCAAGGAGATCTGGAGTGGTGGACAAGTGTAACACCCATAATGCGGCTATATCTCCCACCTGTCGAAGCACGACTTAGAGGCATAACCACATTGTGGTTTTGTCGCAAGAAGGGTCATCTTCACACAATCCCATGTAATGAACAAGAAAGGGATAAAGAGTTGGCTTACAATTGTCACTTCACACAAGTACTTAAACAAATCATACATCATTCAGAGTACACACATAGTCCGACTACGGACGAAGCCAAAAGAAAAGAAGATAACCCAACTGCTAGATCCCCGATCGTCCCAACTGGGCTCCACTACTGATCAACATGAAACGAAACATAGCAACGACCAAGATCTGCGTTGAGCTCCCATCTGAGCTCAGTTGCAACACCTGCACTAGTATCATCGGCACCTTCAACTGTTGTGATAGTATCTGGTGAGTCACGAGGACTCAGCAATCTCAAAACCCGCGAGATCAAGACTATTTAAGCTTATGGGTAGGAAGTGGTAATGAGGTGGAGTTGCAGCAAGCACTAAGCAAATATGGTGGCTAACATACGCAAATAAGAGAGAGAAGAGAAGCAACGGAATGGTCGAGATGCTAGAAGAGATCAAGAAGTGATCCTGAAACTGCTTACGCAAAATCATAACACCAAGACCGTGTTCACTTCCCGGACTCCGCCGAAAAGAGACCATCATGGCTACACAGGCGGTTGATGCATTTTAATTAAGTCAAGTGTCAAGTTCTCTACAACCGGATATTAAAAATTCCCATCTGCCACATAACCGCGGGCACGGCTCTCGAAAGTTTATACCCTACAGGGGTGTCCCAACTTAGCCCATCACAAGCTCTCACAGTCAACAAAGGATATTCCTTCTCTCAGGAAGACCCGATCAGTCTCGGAATCCCGGTTACAAGACATTTCGACAATGGTAAAACAAGACCAGCAAGACCACCCGAATGTGCCGACAAATCCCGATAGGAGCTGTACATATCTCGTTCTCAGGGCACACCGGATAAGCTAAGCGTACGAGTACCAACATAACCCAACTTGCCAAGGCACGGTCCCGCATGGTGCTCTAGTTTGGACCAACACTCAGAGGAGCACTGGTCCGAGGGGGGGGGGTAGGATAAGATGACCCTTGAGTCTGCAGAACCCAAGGGAAAAAGGCTTAGGTGGCAAATGTTAAAACCAAGGTTGGGCCTTACTGGAGGAGTTTTATTCAAAGCAAACTGTCAAGCGGGTCCCATAAATCACCCAACCGCGTAAGGAATGCAAAATCAAGGAACATAACACCGGTATGACGGAAACTAGGGTAGCAAGAGTGGAACAAAACACCAGGCATAAGGCCGAGCCTTCCACCCTTTACCAAGTATATAGATGCATTAATTAAATAAGAGATATTGTGATATCCCAACATAATCCTGTCCATCATGGAGCAATCTTCAACTTCACCTGCAACTAACAATGCTATAAGAGGGGCTGAGCAAAGCAGTAACATAGCCAAGCAATGGTTTGCTAGGAAGGGTGAAAAAGGTTAGAGGCTGTCATGGCAATATGGGAGGCATGGTAAACAAGTGATAGGTAGCGCAACATAGCAATAGAATGGAGCAACTAGCAAGCAAAAATAGAAGTGATATCGAGGGTAATGGTCATCTTGCTTGAGATCCCGCAAGGAAGAAGAACGATTCCATGAAGTAGGCAAACCAACATAGTCGAACGGATCCTCACAAACGCAACGTTACCGGAACAATCAAGGAGAAGCGCAACCGGAAAGAAGCAAACAACATGGTAAACAACCATCACATAAGCATGGCATGATGCACAATCAAGTATGATGCATGTCCGGTTTAAAAGGGCATGGCATGGCAAAGTGCACAAACAATACTACAAATTAAGTGGAGCTCAGTATGCAACGAGTTGCATATTGATGAAACACCACATTCAAATATTTAGTTAACTCTCGTTTAAGCTACTCAACAATATTAAATGTTGGTTAACATGGCAAGAGGTGAATCATAATAAAACTACCTGGCTAGGCAAGTTTAAATGAGGCCGAAAAGAACAAACAACAATTCCGAAAAATCCCCATGTGCATAATTTGAATTTGGTACTGTTCTGCCTATTACATGACTTTAGAGTTGTCAAACATGCAAAGTAAGTGCACCAACTTAAACTAGGCATTTTTCCACCCCATTTACATATATAGTTTATTTAAAACCAAGCTACGGTTTTTTAGTTATGAAATAAATCATTTTAGCATGTCATTTATGCAAATAAACACAAACAGCATTTTAAACATTTTAAACATGGATGAAAGTTGGATATTGTGAAACTAGATGAAATTCTAAGCATTTTACATATATGAATTATTTACATATGATGCATTGTTATATAGTTATTATATGCATGAAGTTAGGGGGTTTTTCTGTAAAACAACAAACTCCGGATAATTGGACAAAATCACAGACAGGAAAAAAAACTACACTGGGACGAAACTAGTCGCGGGACAAACGGGAACAAGAGCTGAGGGGGCAGCTCACCATGGCCCAAGGCCCAGACGAGGAGGCAGAGTAGGCTGGCCTTGGCGCGGTGATGTGGCCCGCGAGTAGGCGCAACAGGGGAGGTCGCTGGGCCCTGGGTGTCGCGTTCAACAGGAGCGGGCGGTGCTGCGAGCGATTTCTCCTGCTCGAAGCAGAAGCAGGGGAGGCAGCAGTGCGGCTTGGCGCTGGACTCGGCACGGGCGATGCAGCATGAGGCGGGGAAGACCCATAACGGGACAAAGCCGGCGGATCCGAGGCGAAGGTCGTAGTTCCCGACGAGGATCATGACCGGCGGCGGGCATCGAGCTTCATGGAGCGGTGGGGTGCTCCTACTTCTGCTCGAAGAAAAAAGGAGGGAGAGCAGAGAAGGTCAGAGCGGCCAAAATAGAGACAGAGAAAGAGGGAGCACGGCGGCAGGACCTGACTGGCGAGGTGTGCTGGCTACCAACAGGCAAGGCAGCAGAGCACCTGCTGCAGAAGACGGCGACGGGACCTCGGGGCCAAGCTCAGGCCATGGCACCTCCTTTGGTTCCCTGTCCAAAAGAAGACAGGGAGAGAGTTTAGAGAGGAAGAAACATGGCAGGGTGAGAGAGAGGTGTACAAAGAGGATCGGAGGGACCTGGTCAGGTAGGGGCTTGTCTCCATGGATGGAGGAATCGAAGAGGTGCGCCAGATGCTTGTGCCCCTGGTGATGGACGCCGGCAGCGTCGGCGATGGTCAAAAATGAGGCAGAGGCGCGCACGATCGGGAGATCCTCTCCTGATCGAGCTCGTGGATGAGGGAGTTGACCGCTCGGGCTCTGCGTCGAGAGGAGGAGCTCGGGGCCTTGGGAGTAGAGGAGGATGGGAACGTCATCGAGCACGGGAGGTCGGCGTTGGTTTCATCGGCGGCGACGGTGCCACGGGGGGAGGAGCGAACAGGGAGGCTCTTGGGCATGGTCACGCTGGTGCCAGGGGTGGAGCTTTGCGGTTGCTGGTTGGGTCGTGGGGGGTCTCGGAGTTTAGGCAGGTGGCTGCGCTTGCGGGTGGCGGCGGAAATCAAGGAGCTGGTCGGAGCGATCTGGTTGGGTGGATGGGGACTCTGAGGTGTGTGGCGGCTGGATCGGGAGGGATCCCGAGGAAGGGAGTGGCGGCGGCAGGTGAGGGAAAATCCCCTAGAATTTAGGGTTGGGGCAGATTTGGTTAGGGGGTCATCTGCTATAAATAGCATATGGCCTAGAGGGGGTTTGGAACAAATTTGATCATCGGATCGCGATCGGACGATCGAGAATAAAAGGTTAGGGGAGTCCAATGAAGAAACGAAGATATTTTTGGAGATGATCCGGACCCAATGGCCACGACAACCAGGTCCGAGTTCAGGGAGTCGCGGACATGCACGTGAGGGGGGGTTTGAGAGAGGTCGACGAAGACCAGAGGGCTTGACAAAAGGTCAACAGAGAAAGAAAGAAGCGGCACAATGAATGACTAAGAGTTTTTATGAAAACATGTGGATGCAATATGCATGATGACATATTGAAATGCAACAACAACAAAATAAAACACACGGCGGCAACCAAAAACATGGAAGATGTCTGGAGCATCGGTCTCGGGGCATTACAACACTCCACCACTACAAGAGGATCTCGTCCCGAGATCTAGGATGGCACCGAAGAGAAACGGAAGAGGAAGAGAAGAGGTAAAACTAAGTTGCTTCTTTGACAAACGAGTGAAACCACGAACCTTGAGAGGTTGAACACATTGAAAGAAACAAAACAATGGAGATGACCAAGATTGCAAACAGTCCGTTAGAAAAGAGGAACAAGGAATATTACAAGAACATGAAGGTTGCAAAGACATGAATCAAGAGTTTAATGGACAAGATAGAATTGGAACCACTCTGGTTGAAACGAGATAAACAAGGAGAAAGGAAGAACAAATTCGTACAGCACTCCGGTTGAAAACAGATGTAAGACTTGATAAGATGAAAAGAACTTAGCAGAGGACATAACACTCCTGTTAAATGGATAAGCAAGGAAAAGAACATGATATTTACAAAATGAGATGGTGGGTCGAAGAGAGTCACATTGCAATGCCTCCGGAAGAAAGAATAGAAGATAGATCATTGGAATAATAGAATTGAGAAGAGAATGCCAACTTCCGCTACAAATGATCTTGGCAAGCACCCTTCCAAGAAGGTTAGAACGGAGTTGTTGGAAAACCAACAACGAAACGAATGAGCTTGTAGTGGGCTTATGGAAAGCTTCTCAAAATTGAGGCGAAATTCTGCCACTACGGAAACAAATAATATAATTGATAACACCAACGAGATGAAAAAAAACTTCTTCCAACAAGATGATAGACATAATAACTTGGATCATTGATAAGCACCACAATAGCAACATTCCTTAGGGAAGGCTTTAGGTGAAATATAAGCCAAGATATCTCCAATGAAGAGATTGATGGGTTGCAAAGGATATCCTGAACGAAGAGAAAAGGATGGGTTTAAATATCTCATTCTTAACAACTTGCGAATCATGAAACACGAAGTGAAATTGTCAAGAATGGCATAGCCCCATCTCAAAGACAAGATAGAAGGAATTGCACTTCGGGATGCAAGATGAAGAATACTTGAGCTCCTCCAAGAAGAATCTTGACGAACATCTCAAGAGTGACTTAAATCCTTGATGAACCATCATGTAGAGCCTCCATGGAGAACTCTGGTAATAAAAGGATGATAGAAAGAAAGAGAGGTTGAAAACACAAGGTGAAGCCTTGCAATGATTAGATGGAGCTTCGCGACGAGATAATGCAGAAAACTTGGAACTCCGGAAAAGAAAAGATGAACCATCTCGAACCAAGAAATGTGACATGATGAAGAACTCTAGAAAGAATAGACTAGATCACTTGGATGAAATAATACGAAGAATTACGTTATGCGTATCCTTCACCAATTTAAATTGATTACAAGCAACAGATTTGGCATACTACTTATTCTCTTAGAAAGGATTAAGAGAGATATCGCGTAAACTTGAGAAGGTCTTGATGGATCCACCAGTGGGGTAGAAACAACGAATAAATTAATATGAGAACATAGGAAGAGTAATCTTGAATAAACCGCCGTAAGAATTGAAAATGAAAGTAGCAAAGGAACAATTCACCGGGAAGAATTGAAAAATGAATGAACATACTTTAGGGGATTTAGATACATGAGAACGAAGAGATCATGAACTGATTAGAGGGTATTTGAACGATGCACCGATAAGATTTGGAGAACGATAGCTACATGCTGAGAATGAAGAATTATGACATGATGGACTTCGAAGGAAAGAAATGGAAACAACTCATGAAATGCTTCGGATAGGTGAAAATAATTCTCACAATCGAAAACAATTATGAGGATGGCATGAAGCTAGAACCATGAATCTTCAAGAGAATGGACCAAGATTTTAGGAGAAATCTCTTCCCCGGTCTTCAAATGTTGAAAATGATGATGAGAACCACCATGAATTGTTGAGGCACTCCAGAATGAAGAATAGAAAGTTTGAACCAACGATCAAAAGAATTTGAAAGCGATCTTGAAGGAGACATCTGACTGATGAAAATTCATTCTTACGTCAAACTTGGAAATGAATTTGAGAATCGCTCCTGATAATAAAAGAGTCAGGTAAGATCCTGGGAAAAGACCTGTGGGTTAGGGCCCACTCGAAAGAAACATCGTTGAAGGATTGCTTGAAATAGAGATTGCACTGGTAGAATTAAATAGCTTGAATGAGAGAAAAACCTCGAAGTAACTCGAACGGATTAAGTACGGAAACATGATTCTTCTGAGATATCTGGAGCACTTCGGATAAGAATAGGGAGAGGTGAACAATTAAGAGGTGCACCGATGTGGGATATCATTTGAAATGAGGAAATGGATATGATCAGCACCGAAAGCTTGAATTGAGTCCACCGAATAAGAAAAAGAAAGGAAGAATGATGAACTTGAAGCTTCGTTAGTATCTTCCTAAGAATCACCGGATAAGAACATTGACGGAAAAGAATGGAGAGACTTCCCATCAATAAAAAGGATACTTGGTTAAGAAATCTGAGTCCTTGAAGAAAAAAGGTGGGAGGGCGGGAAAAAAAGGCAACTTGGGACGGTTGAAACAAACACCATTGAGAAAATTGAGGGGTGATCTTGGGAATGTTGAAAATGATCCGATCCACTTGAAGAGAAGCACACCGGTTGACAAGAAATTGAGTTGACAAACTCAAAGATCAAGAAGGATTAGTATTCACATAGCAATATGAGAACACCGTTTAGAAAAGGTATGGAATCAACACTTGACATTGAAGCAACTCGAATACCACAACTCAAAACAAAACAAAGATTTGGCTTGCAGAAGAAGCCGGAACAAATACATATGATAGAGATTTACCCAATCCCGTATCATGCATTTGTCGGAAAGATATTCTAGGAGCTACTTGAATTCCCACTTATAAACTCCCGAAACTTTCTGGTTATGCAATCTGGTGTTGGGGATACAGGGGAAGCAATATATATCTCATCCAAAACTAACAACTCCTACATCCAAGCTGTATCCATCCGTCAACACATAACCAAGAAACCTTTGGAAATCATATACCTCAACCTTTGAAAAGCATCCGTTGTACTAGCTATGGCAATACTCCCGAACTCCCCAGTACTGGGTGGCGTCGAGGTTATCTTACCACTAACTGCATAAAAGAGATCTTCGATGTCGGCGAAACTCAGGTATTCCAGAACTGCAACGATAAAATTATGACGACAACACCTCGAAGCTCAACTCCCCAGGACACTACCACAACCCCTAAATGTCAGGTGGCACCAAAAACAATGTTCTCGTCATAACAATATTGGAACAATCCCAAGATACCCGCGTGATCCTAAATTTTTTTAGTGAAATTTGAGGAGAGGAAAGACAAATCATCTACATCAGGAGGCCTCACCAGAGCGACGAAAGGACTGAGGAATAAAAAGAACCCTACTCTCTGATGTATATAATCTTAAGACTCAAATTTTTTTGCTCTAGACTCAACAACATCAGGGATTCGATCAAGTAGGGGGCTCCTAAGTCGGGGATGGCTCCGATTACCAACATATAACACCCACGATGCGGCTATATCTTCCACGTGTCGAAGCACAACTTAGAGGCATAACCGCATTGTGGTTTTGTCGCAAGAAGGGTCATCTTCACACAATCCCATGTAATGAACAAGAAAGGGATAAAGAGTTGGCTTACAATCGTCACTTCACACAAGTACTTAAATAAAGCATACATCATTCAGAGTACACACATAGTCTGACTATGGACAAAGCCAAACGAAAAGAAGATAACCCAACTACTAGATCCCCGACCGTCCCAACTGGGCTCCACTACTGATCAACATGAAACGAAACATAGCAACGACCAAGATCTATGTTGAGCTCCCATCTGAGCTCAGTTGCAACACCTGCACTAGTATCATCGGCACCTTCAACTGTTGTGATAGTATCTGGTGAGTCACGAGGACTCAGCAATCTCAAAACCCGCGAGATCAAGACTATTTAAGCTTATGGGTAGGAAGTGGTAATGAGGTGGAGTTGCAGCAAGCACTAAGAAAATATGGTGGCTAACATACGCAAATAAGAGCGAGAAGAGAAGCAACGAAATGGTCGAGAAGCTAGAAGAGATCAAGAAGTGATCCTGAAACTGCTTATGCACAATCATAACACCAAGACCGTGTTCACTTCCCGGACTCCACCGAAAAGAGACCATCACGGCTACACACGCGGTTGATGTATTTTGATTAAGTCAAGTGTCAAGTTCTCTACAACCCGATATTAACAAATTCCCATCTGCCACATAAACGCGGGCACGGCTCTCGAAAGTTTATACCCTGCAGGGGTGTCCCAACTTAGCCCATCACAAGCTCTCATAGTCAACGAAGGATATTCCTTCTCCCAGGAAGACCCGGTCAGTCTCGGAATCCCGGTCACAAGACATTTCGACAATGGTAAAACAAGACCAGCAAGACCGCCCGAATGTGCCGACAAATCCTCATAGGAGCTACACATATCTCGTTCTCTGGGCACACCGGATAAGCTAAGCGTACGAGTACCAACATAACCCAAGTTGCCAAGGGACGGTCCCGCACGGTGCTCTAGTTTGGACAAACAC
>NC_041381.1:243776100-243780951 GCF_002162155.2 Triticum dicoccoides
AGGAGCACTGGTCCGGGGGGGGGGGGGTAAAATAAGATGACCCTTGAGTCCGCAGAACCCAAGGGAAAAAGGCTTAGGTGGCAAATGTTAAAACCAAGGTCGGGCCTTATTGGAGGAGTTTTATTCAAAGCGAACTATCAAGGGGGTCCCATAAATCACCCAACTGCGTAAGGCACGCAAAATCAAGGAACATAACACCGGTATGACGGAAACTAGGGCGGCAAGAGTGGAACAAAACACCAGGCATAAGGCCGAGCCTTTCACCCTTTACCAAGTATATAGATGCATTAATTAAATAAGAGATATTGTGATATCCCAACATAATCATGTCCATCATGGAGCAATCTTCAACTTCACCTGCAACTAACAATGCTATAAGAGGGGCTGAGCAAAGCGGTAACATAGCCAAGCAATGATTTACTAGGACGGGTGAAAAAGGTTAGAGGCTGACATGGCAATATGGGAGGCATGGTAAACAAGTGATAGGTAGCGCAACATAGCGATAGAACGGAGCAACTAGCAAGCAAAGATAGAAGTGATATCGAGGGTAATGGTCATCTTGCCTGAGATCCCGCAAGGAAGAAGAACGAGTCCATGAAGTAGGCAAACCAACATAGTCGAACAAATCCTCACGAACGCAATGTTACCAGAACTATCAAGGAGAAGCGCAACCGGAAAGAAGCAAACAACATGGTAAACAACCATCACATAAACATGGCATGATGCACAATCAAGTATGATGCATGTCCGGTTTAAAAAGGCATGGCATGGCAAAGTGCACAAACAATACTACAAATTAAGTGAAGCTCAATATGCAATAAGTTGCATATTGATGAAACACCACATTCAAATATTTAGTTAACTCTCGTTTAAGCTACTCAACAATATTAAATTTGGTTAACATGGCAAGAGGTGAAGTATAATAAAACTACCTAGCTAGGCAAGTTTAAATGAGGCCGGAAACAACAAACAACAATTCCAGAAAATCCCCATGTGCATAATTTGAGTTTGCTACTGTTCTGCCTATTACATAACTTTAGAGTTGTCAAACATGCAAAGTAAGTGAACCAAGTTAAACTAGGCATTTTTCCACCCCATTTACATAAATAGTTTATTTAAAACCAAGCTACGGTTATTTAGTTATGAAATATATCATTTTAGCATGGCATTTATGCAAATAAACACAAAAAACATTTTAAACATTTTAAACATGGATGAAAGTTGGATATTGTGAAACTAGATGAAATTCTAAGCATTTTACATATATGAATCATTTACATATGATGCATTGTTATATAGTTATTATATGCATGAAGTTAGAGGGTTTTTCTGTAAAACAAGAAACTCTGGATAATTGAACAAAATCGCAGACAGGGAAAAAAACTACACTGGGCCGAAACTGGTCGCGGGCCTAACAGGAACAGGAGCTGGGGGGCAGCTCACCATGGGCCAAGGCCCAGACGAGGAGGCAGAGGAGGCTAGCCTTGGCGCGGCGATGTGGCTCGCGAGCAGGCGCCACAGGGGAGGTCGCTGGGCCCTGGGTGTCGCGGTGAACGGGAGCAAGCGGTGCTGCGAGCGATTTCTCCTGCTCAAAGCAAAAGCAGGGGAGGCAGCGGCGCGGCTTGGCGCTGGACTCGGCACGGGCGACGCAGCTTGAGGCGCGGAAGACCCAGAACGGGACGAAGCCGGCGGATCCGAGGCGGAGGTCGCGGTTCCCGGCGAGGATCATGACCGGCGGCGGGCATCGAGCTTCATGGAGCGGCGGGATGCTCCTGCTTCTGCTCGAAGAGAAAAGGAGGGAGAGCAGAGAAGGTCAGCACGGCGGCAGGACCTGACCGGCGAGGCGTGTTGGCTACCAGCAGGCAAGGCAGCAGAGTAGCTGCTGTAGAAGACGGCGATGGGACCTCGAGGCCAAGCTCAGGCCATGGCGCCTCCTTTGGTTCCCTGTCCAAAAGAAGACAGGGAGAGAGTTTAGAGAGGAAGAAACGCGGCAGGGTGAGAGAAAGGTGTACAGAGTGGACCAGAGGGACCTGGTCGGGGAGGGGCTTGTCTCCATGGATGGAGGAAGCGAAGAGGCACGCCAGATGCTTGTGCCTCTGGTGATGGACGCCGACATCGTCGGCGATGGTCAAAAACGAGGCAGAGGCGCGCACGATCGGGAGATCATATCCTGATCGAGCTCGTGGATGAGGGAGTCGAGCGCTCGAGCTCTGGGTCGAGAGGAGGAGCTCGGGGCCTTGGGAGCAAAGCAGGATGGGAACATCGTCGAGCACGGGAGGTTGGCGCTGGTTTCACCGGGGGCGACGGCACCACGGGGGGAGGAGCAAACAGGAGGAGCTCCCTCTCGATCCCAGATCGAGCGGGCAGGGAGGCTCTCGGGCATGGTCACGCTGGAGCGAGGGGTGCAGGATTGCGGTTTCTGGTTGGCTCGTGGGGGGTCTCGGAGTTTAGGCAGGTGGCTGCGCTTGCGGGTGGCGGCGGAAATCAAGGAGCTGGCCGGAGCGATCTGGTTGGGTGGATGGGGACTCTGAGGTGGGTGGCGTCTATATCGGGAGGAATCCCAAGGAAGGGAGTGGCGGCGGCAGGTGAGGGAAAATCCCCTAGAATTTAGGGTTGGGGCAGATTTGGTTAGGGGGTCATCTGCTATAAATAGCATATGGCCTAGAGGGGGTTTGGAACAAATTTGATCATCGGATCACGATCGGACGATCGGGAATAAAAGGTTAGGGTAGTCCAATGAAGAAACGAAGATATTTTTGGAGATGATCTGGACCCAACGGTCACGACAACCAGGTCTGAGTTCGGGGAGTTTCAGACACACACGTGAGGGGGGGTTTGAGAGAGGTCGGCGAAGACTAGAGGGCTTCACAAAAGGTCAACATAGAAAGAAAGAAGCAGCACTATGAGTGACTAAGAGTTCTTATGAAAACATGCGGATGCAATATGCATGATGACATAATGAAATGCAACAACAACAAAATAAAACACACGACGACAACGAAAAACATGGAAGGCGTCTGGAGCATCGGTCTCGGGGCGTTACAACAAGTCAGTCGCTGAAGTGGCTCCGGTGAAGTGGTGAGTTGGTAGTTGGGGGTTCCAAGGTGCGGAAGGTAGATCCGGCGGGGTGTGAGGTCCACCGCTGCGGTGGAGAACTAGATTCGGCGGCTTGGCATGGTTGCGGGGTTCGGGGAGGGGAAGGGGAGGGGCTCTGGGGAAGAATGTGTCGGCATCCTGGATTTGGAGGTATCCATCCCTGCCTGCGTGCGGCCCAGCACGTGGCTTCATCGACGGTCTGGTACGTCCCAGCCTCAACACCAACACCGCAAGACCCTCGCGAGAGGCCAAGCCTCGCGAGGCAGGCAACGCCAAGACCCCGAAGGAATTGGCCTCCTTAGGAGGGCTCCTGAGGGGCGGGGAGTTCTATGCAGGTTACCTCATGAGGCTCAGCTGACGTGAGCCATGACCACCAAGGCCAGGCGGGTGCCAGGCAGGCCTGGAGTGCGGGTTTCTTCTTCGGTGCAAGGGAGGCAAGCCGCAGATGTGGAGTCCCGAGGATTCAGCCAAAGGTTGCCATTCTGGTGCAACAAGACCAAGACTGCCAGGATGGCAGGACGGAGGTCATCGACGAGCCCACCGCGGTGTCACGACCAGAGGCTTTTTGCAGGCGAAGACTACTTTTGTCAGGATAGACTGTACTACCTGTCCCCTCTCAATTCTGGCTGTTGTGGGATCCCTTCCTACTCATATTTGGGAAGAGGACCAAGGCCACTATAAATAGGACTAGCCACCACCATAGAAGGGGAGGATGACATAAGACCAAGTAGAGATAGCATACACCACACTAGCTCAAGAACACCTCACCTCCTGAGGCTTGTTCATCCACTGTACCAGTTCATCCATAGGCCTTCGAGGCCATCCACCACACCACACTGGATTAGGGTATTACACCACAACGGTGGCCCGAGCCAGTATAAATCGCTATGTCTTTGTGTCTCCTTGAGCTTGACGTGCTAGGCTTAGGAGGATCACGAGTAGGCAGGCTAGGCAGGTTGAGATCTCCGCACGCACTCCAGAGTTCGAACCTCTCAAGGGTTTGCGGATCCCTAAATATGACAGAATGTTGGGGTCAAAGAGGGGAAAACAATGGAGTTACCAAAGCAGCCCTTTTCCGTTCATGTGGCAGGGGTAAAACAGGAATATCGCAGGGTTAAACTTTCGGGCGCGAGATATTTCGATGTGAGCACAAAGTTTGAAAGCTTTTGGTGCCTGAAATTAAGTGTTCTGCTCTTGTATGCCCACTATGATATCATGCCCGAGAATTTATTTGTTTTGCACACAAAAAAAAGTGCAAGTTTCGAAAATCAGTGTCTCTAACTCGAAACTTAGATTGTCCATTCAATTCAAATATGGATTATTGAGCTAGTGCATGCAAATACCATCATATGGACAAATTCAAATGAAATTCCAAATGTGTTTATCCTAAATATGATGACAAAAGCAAAAATGTGTATGTGTATGAATCAAGTGGATGATTATAAAGTTTGACATGCCCGTATGTGTATATCTCTAGGTTTGATATATGAATTTGAAATCACGAAATGCTGGCTTAAAAATGTACCTCCGTTTAAATGAATTACAGAAGCTAATGATGGAGTCGAATTCCAAAATACCAATCTTAGGTTTGTAAGCCCAGTACTTCAAAGTATATCACACATGTTCAAAAGTATCGTATCTCATAGTCCAAACTTTGAAACAAAATGATCAACCATGAGTGCGCACACTATTGACCATATATATCTCAACTACCCTAAAGTCTCTCAAATATAGACACCTCACTCTTTATCTCGA